>NW_026462995.1:0-75823 GCF_021730395.1 Mercenaria mercenaria | reverse complement strand
ATCCAGGCCTGGTTTCATCAACTTTCACCAAACCGTTTCATCGAAGAAAGTATGGACAGACGACGGACGTAACAATAATAAAATAACCCACTCGCGAACTTTGTGATCGGATGACCTGAAAACCTAATGGTCTGCATAACCGAAAAAAATGAAATATTACAAAATTTATTCATTGTTTAAATAATCTTAGTTACCTGTACTGTTGCGTCCCTCATAAATTTCTTTGCTTCATCAGACCATATTGCTGGAACAGTGACTACAAACAGGGTCTTGCTTAGTTCAACGTTTTTACCGCTTGTCTCCAGCTTCTTCAAGCAATGATCTTTCAAAGCTTTGATGAAGAATGACATAACATCAAATAAAGGTAATTGTTGTCTTATTTGGTCTTCTACTAACTGCTCTCTGTGAAAACCCTGTAATAACATGCCTTATATTACACACAGAGAACATTGTATTATAATTTTTTGATTAAATCTAAAAAGATCCTTTTGAAACATACATTGCTTGGCAGACTTGTTTTGATTGTATCTGTTCAAGAGAGATTAAAAATGTTTCACACCCCTCACCTTCTCTTAAACCGGTTTAAGCGAAATTCTATCAATCTAACTCTATGGTACCAAAACGCACTTAGCAACTCTCCTGTTACCTTAATGCAAACAATCACATTAATACATAAAGATGTACTTCTGTAAGTCAACGAAGAGGATAAAACAATACATATAACGTATTTATAGAAGTTCAACGAGTATTTTCATACCAGCTGACTCAGTTGTGCAAGAAACTGACAGGGAATAATGAAAGACATATCTACACTTACTACCGGTAGGAACCGCTTATGGCATGCCAATTGTCCGATAATTACGTGAAGCCAGGTATATAGGCGAAAACTAGGATTAACGATCGATAAACCAGGTTTTTCTAACGTAATACCAGGTTTTTTTAATACCAACCTATATTTTCGAGCGAAAACATAGGACAACGCCGTAAACCATAGTTCACGCTCGTAATCATAGTTTCATGCTTGTAAACACAAGTTCACGGTAGTAAACATATGTCCACATTCCTACATTTGTAAACTATGGTTTAAGAGCCTGAACCGGGGTTCTCGAGCGAAAACATAGGATAACGACGGAAATTCGTAGTTCAATTGATAAACCTAGTTTATCAAAGTTAACGTAAACATTGGTTTTAGGTCGATATATTAGGATTATAAAATCAACTATGAATTTCGGGCGTGAATATGGGTTTGCGGCCGTGAACCTATGTTTACGACCGTGAACTATAGTTTACGGACGTGAACCTATGTTTATGGACGTGAAACTATGTTTTCGGACGTGAACCTATGAACAGGTGTATACGAGCATGAACCTTGGTTTACGTTCGATAAACTAGGTTTCTCGAACAAAACTATGATTTTTGGTCGTAAACCCAGGTTCACGTCCGGAAACATAGGTTCGCGCTCAAACGAGAAATTTTGTTTATTGAACGTAAACATGAGTTTAAGTGCGTAAACTATGTTTTACGCCCGTTCTCCTATGTTTTCGTGCAAAAATATAAGAAAGAATTCGATAATCCTAGTATTTCGACCAAGAACGTAATTACTGTATAATTGGCTTGCCGTTAACCATAGTTTACTATGATTTTCGGTCGTTACGGTTGTAATCCCATGTTTACGGTCGTAAACACAAGTTCACAGTCGTTTACATAGGTTTACATTCGTTAACTATGGTTTAAGCTCATGAACCCGAATTTACGCCCGTAAAGATAGGTCCTCGCTCATGAACTTAGGATAACGACCGAAATTCATAGTTCAATCGAAAAACATAATTTATTGAATGTAAACATGGTTTTACCCCATTATCTTATGTTTTCGCCGGAAAACACAACTTAGTATTCGAAAAATCTGGTTTCGCGTTCGAAAAACCTAGCTTATCGATCGTTAATCCTAGTTTTTCGACCGTGACCCTGGGTCCACGAAATTATTGGACAATTGGCGTGCCATAGCCGCTGGTGGCTAGCAATATATATAAGCAGGAAACTATGACATTGTGTCATTACTCATACGATTTCTGAACGTTACTTCATGAAAAATAGAGTTCTTGCAAAACACGGCAGTAGATATACAATTTTTGATTTGCTAAGTCAGTGAGTATCAGTTGATATGAATAAATAGTTGCTTTTCACTCACCTCCTCGTAAAAATCTTTAGATAAAAGGTGGACATTATGAAAAAATACGTTTAAGCTTAGTTGTGTCTACCATTTTCTTTTACTAAACATTTGATATTATGATAATCATAGAATACAGTCTTGCAAGTATGTGATACCGTATTGTACAGCTGTAATTTAAATCTGCTGAAGAAATAACAATGGCCAACAAGTTCGTTGGTAATTCGTTGCCTTTTAGCTCGTACACTATAAGCTCTCTCAGCTTCGTGTCCAATTTTTATTTTTATTTCGTCGTTGCCATTTCGCACAAGTCCATAAGGAAAAGAAATTGTATCTTCTTGTCTTTGCCCATCATTTAGGTATAGAGTTTTTTCCTTATTCTTTTGACATTCTATGAGGAAACATCTTGTAGTTTTGTGTAGCTGAATCAAACAATTTCAATGGTTAGTGTAGAGTTTACTAATCTAGTGACAATTAGATTTGTTTGTTTGCTTTGGGTTTGACGCCGTTTTTTAACAGTTTTTCAGTCATATAACGACGGGCAGTTAACCTAACCAGTGTTCCTGGATTCTGTACCAGTAAAAACCTGTTCTCCGGAAGTAACTGCCAACTTCCCAACATGAATCAGAGGTGGAGGACTAATGATTTCAGACACAATGCGACCCCGCGATCCGTAGGCCGAAGCTCTACCTACTGAGCTAAGCGGGCTGGTTCAATGGTTAGTGCAGTGTTTATTAATTAAGTGACAATTAGAGCAGTAATAAAATATATTATCAGAAAGGGTCATATATTTTAAATGGTAAAGTTTGAAAATGATTTTTTACAATCTTAATATTTGAATAGTTGCCAAATTCTTTCATCGTGACTAATTATAAACATTTTCAAACGCTTCAATCTTTATAATAGATTTCAACTTCAGTGTCAATTTATGTATTTGAAACGTTAAACAGAAGATAAAATCATTTAAAAACTACGCTAAATTTATGTGATTTAGCTCTATTTTACTTCCTTTATGTTATTGCGGTAAAGTAACCTAACCAGCGTTTTAAACCTCCGTATTTAATATGTTTCTCATTAATATAACATCTACAATCAATTCAATAGATTTTTTGTTTTCTGTGTCAAATTTCCGTTGGGAAAATTAGCTCTATCGATGATTTAAACATCTAGGTATTATGATCTTACTGTTAGATTAAATAATAGGCATACACTGACAAGATATGAAAACGCAACAAACATATGCCTGAATATATTTTGTACTACAAAAGCATCACCTTGAAATTTTCAACACATATACATCTCGATACTCTATACCCATTGTGATCAAATTTAATCAACACAACAGACTGTAAAATAAAGAAAAAGGATATAGGGTATCGAGATGTGTATGTGTTGCACATTCAAGGCGATGCTTTTTGTAGTATGAAATATATTCAGGCATAATTATGTTTGTTGCGTTTTCATAACTCATCAGTGCATTATGCCGTTAACATCAATATTACACTAAACCAGTAAAAGTGCTACTATCTATACCTACTTGCAAAGCACCTGCTCCCGAGTTTGTATTGAAATTAATCTCATTTCTATTATTTTCAAATTCTGCTCTCTCTTGCCAAGCATAGCCTGAATAGCTACTGCCAATGTCCAGAGCCACTACTAACTTAGGTCCCTTAATGATGCTTTGAATAAGAGGATACAATATTTGAAGTTATGTGAAGAAAATATGCCACATTGTTGATAATAAGACAGTACAACAGACTGTCAACAACCACAGAAATTATAGTTTTCAACGCAACAAACAATTTAAGAGTTGAAAAAACTTAGTAATTAAAATAGGGAGCTATATATGACAACCAATTCATATAAAACGAACTGTAACAAAAGGTCTATTCAAATTTTTAAAATCATTTACTTAAAAAAGTAACATAACACGATCATTTTGATTTATATGTGAAAATTAGTTAGATAATTTCTATCGGTTAATTTTGTATGTATAAAAAAGTATGTATTTTAAATATGGTCAAAATGTTTTTGCCAAAAGTTAGGCATGGGAATAGCTGTCAAAACATTTTTACAAAATTTGCATCATCCACAAAAACAAAATTGTTCTTTATAAATAACTTGTTGCTTTTGATTATCAATTAACTTACACAAAATTATGTAACGAATACTGAATACTAAAACTGCATTAGAACCTCTGTAAACTTGTGTTGGTTTAGTATATTTATCGTCATAACAACAAACAACTTTATAACCGTTACCACAATCTATGTGTTTTTGATATAGTTCAGTAAATGAAGATTCAGGTGATGGTAAACAGTAGATATTTTTCTAGTTATTGATTCAAAATCAGCTTAATTTACAAAAGGTACGGCTAAGCCTATGTGATAATTTTTAAAATGTATTTTACTTCCAAGCTTGAACACCATTAATAGCTTAACAATTTGGAATATGTCCATTTAATATTCTTTCTTGAGAAAAATTTTGTAAATATGATTTGCAATTTTTTTTTATTTTCACATTTTGTTTTTAACATTAACATTAATCTACATTGTATTAAATTCTTTTATCCAAACATAATGTGTTTTGTTTATGTTATTACTGATTAACAACATGTCACAGTGTTCTTCATACTGATATTTTGAAATGTACAATGGATAAATATTATTATCTTCATAACCAAATATATTAAATGAAATATCATTCTGAGTTTCTATTTTAGGTATTTGATTTATTGTAACAGGAATTTTTATTTTTTATAATTGAGTTCTTCTATATGCTTTTTATATTTTGAAACTCTATAAGGGATTGCTTTAACAGGAAATTTGTAAGCCAAATGGCACCATCTAAAACATTCATTAGCATCATTCTTTATATTTATCAATCCTTTCCTTGGATGTTGTAATGGTCTGGGTAATTCTAAATAACTAGAAGCAGCCAGCGATTCTATTCTCTAGCCACTTCCTTCTGAAATCCAATTACCAATTCTATTTATTATTTCATCAAAGGCTTGGCGTAAAGTTTTGATTTCGTTTGTATTAATAATAATTAAAGCCTTTGATTGAAAATAAGCTGATTTATATATTGTATATGTTTTACTAATTTTCGCAAAAGTCATTTTTAAAACAATATTTATTTTTATACCTTTTAAAGTTTTAAGTTCAGATTTAAGAATATCAAATAAGTCTTCTATAGTTAGATATAACTGACAATAAAAACATTTTTAAGAAGAAATAAAATATTTAAATTTATACTTTCTCCCATTTGTTTTCGAATTTTCACTTTTTAGTCGGTTCTTCCCTTCACAGCACATTTTTATTAACCCAGAATTAATATCAAGGCCTTGAGATGCTGCGTAAGCACTTTTATATGTTTTTTCTTCATTAGTGTCACAATCGGTTGCAATAACTCTTTTAGAATTGTTCCGATGATTATTTGGTCTGGGGCAATCACATAATTTTACATTATTTTCCTCTTCTGTTAATAAACAACCACAATCCATTCAAATAAATTTATATTCTTTTCAAAAAGATAAGGATCTATAACATTTTGTAATTTATCAATCACATGTCTTTTATATTCATCGCTAATTATTGGATCAAGTTTTGATTTAATAACTGTTCTTCTTTTTAGTACTTTTTTATATGAATTTCTATCTTCAATCATTATTTCTCCTAAAGTGCTAGATAGTTTTGGCATAACCATTTTATCTACCTTTCTATTAGCCATTTATAAAATATACTTATAGAAAAAAATCTTTAAAAAAACGCACTTAAAAAAAATTTAGCAATCTAAATTTAATATAACTCTTCTTCGTTTTTATTTCTGTATCCGTTCAGTAAAAATTCCTTCATATACATTTCAAGAGGCATTGAATAGCATTTTTCTTTCTGCATTTCTAACAGTATTGTAAAGATATCATGAATAACTTTATTTGAATCTTTTTTATTTACTTTTCCAATTCGTGCTTTTGTTATTAGTTGTTTTATTTTGTGATGATGTAATTTTAAAATAGCTTTTATGTCTTCAACTTTTAGTCAATTAATAAATAAAGTAAATACTGATGCAAGTTTAGTCAAGTGGTCTATTAATTGATCTACTGTTTCTATTCCATTACAATTAAGATTTTTACTACTCATTTATATATTATATTTTTTAAATTTAAATTTCTTCCAATTCACTAAACGGAATCCAGCTATTAATTTTTTCACTATAGCCTTTCCACTTTACTAAAGCTTGTTTTTTCTTATAGTCTCGTCTAATAACTTTTTCTATTTTAAAAGCTTCTTGTTTAGTAGGTAAAAGTTCTTGCTCATAAAACGAACCCTGAATTATTTCATTATTCAAATCTTTAATAGTATATGTTCTGGGATTTGTGTTATGAATTTTATCAATTATAAATATTTCCTCTGTCCAGTTTGGTGTATATTCTTTTTCAAAATGTCGTTTAAGTTTGCTTAAGCGAACTCGATCACCAATTTTAACTTTTGGTTTACTCTTTGGTATCTTTAAATTACTATATAAATTAAAGTAAACAGTACCTTTATTTAGGTTTTTACTGGCTTCAGTCGGTGTCATTTTTATACTAGAATGTTTTGTTTTGTTATATTTATCAACCATTTCCTGTAAATTATCTAAATAAGTGTAAGTATTATTTGCTGTAAAATATTTCCACATTATTCTTTTTAAACGTTTATTAACTCTTTCAATTACTACAGCTTTTCCTTCATTAAATGTATGATACACGTTAATCTTATTCTTTATTCAAAAATGATTCAAATCTTTTATTATAAAATTCTTTTCCTTCATCTACCCATAAATTTGTAGGTGTTCTACCTTCAGAAATTATTTTTTCAAATGCTTCAGTAACAGATTATCCAGTTTTATTCTCAAATGGAATAACCCAAGCATATTTGCTTAACACGTTAATAACGGTAAACAAGTACTTCACACCTTTATTATATTTTGAAAAAGCTTGCATATCAACTCAGCAGACCAAGTATCATCAATATCACTAACTATCACTCTTCGTTTCATAAATTTTCGTTTAATTGGTTTATGTAATGCTTTTGCTAATTCCTCACTCCATGTTATTTCGGGGGTCTTTTTGAATAAATACTTTCTCCCCTTTTCCCGTTTTTTGAAGACATTTTTCCGAGTGAGCTTCCAGCTCCCGAGGACCTACGTCCAAGTCCAAGTTTGTATTTCGTTTTAATTGTTGGTTTTACAACTAAATGTTTTGCAATCTTTTCTCCAGATGTTTTTGATTGAGTGTTATTTAAGTTGGAAAGCATTTGCTTGTCACGAATACCTTTTTCTACACCACTAACGTAGCAGAAGTCATGGTCCATACATACTGCGTCTAGTTCATTAACAAGAGGTCCATTATCCAAAGGATTTCCTGGTCCACAATAGTTATATCCTGGAAGGGTTAAACCTTTCTTAGGTAATAAAGGTAACATTGCTTTATGAATATCAATTGCACCTCCAGTACGTTTCACAAACTGTGTTTTTATATTACCGCAGGATGCACATTGAGCTCTTAACATAAGTATGCCATTTTTTGTTGTAACATATTGAGGATTTATACTATCAGTAAATTTCCTTTATGTTATATGTATTTAAAACATTTTTTTCATAAATACCAGAGGTTTTCACAGTAATTTGTTAAAACCTGTGTTTTTTTTAATTGGTCAGCAATGGTCAGTTTAGGTCAAGGGCAAGGGTCAAAATGAGGTCAAACTGTTTTAATAGCTTTAGTTTCTAAACTACTAATCAAATTAATGTAGTTTGACATCCATGACTTTTTCTAAAAAGCACATAAAAATTATCAAAAATATTTTCAAAATAAGAAGACATTTGATCACTAAGTACTTTTTCAAAAAATTTGGATGTAATGGGAAGTATGCTTACTGGTCTGTAATTAGACTTTTCCAAGGGGTCCTCTTTCCTAAATATGGGAGTGACTTGTGCCCTTTTTAAGCTGATCGAGAAAAACACCTGTTTCTATAGATTTGTTAACTACATAGTAATAGGTTGAACAAGAGCATCTTTTCCAGTGTTTTTATCAGTTTCACAGATATTTTGTCAACGCCAGTGGCCTTTTTTTAATCAAACATATTTATAATTCTGCTAATCAAGTTTTCATCTGTGGGTTGGAATTTAAATTCAGGTTTAGAAATTTTGTTCATTTTATCCTCAATTTTAGACACGCTAGCAGGATCATTACAATCAAAAATAAAATCCTTTCCAATATCCTTAGCAACATTTGTAAAAAAAAGTTTATTGAAAATGACACGGCACTCATTAATTTTCGCCAATATTTTCGGGCGTTTTCGTTATTTTACGCGATATTTGTATCCTGAAAATATCTAGATTAATAAAAATAACAAATTAGTTAACCAATGTCACAGTAGTGAAGTGGTAAGCGTTCTGAATTGGAAGCACGTTGATAGGGGTTCGAATTCAGTTCTTACCATTTTATATGTATAATTCCATGTGTTTGTGTTTGTATTTATATTACATTATTTTATGAAACATTTCATTTTGTCGTTAACGACAATTTTTTGAATTGTCCTTTGAATGAATGAATACTTGTCTGATCCTGAAGATTTTAAACTACATTTTGTAGAACGGTTTACTGACATGTACCTAGAAGAATGTTAATGGATAGTAGAGTATTTCGTTGATAAATTATGATAAGTGTAAGGATTGTGTGAATTGTACAGATGAATTAAAAACAAAATGGTCAGACAGGGGACTCGAACACACAACTTTGAGATAAGTGTCAAACCGCTTTTGTCCGCACAACTATATCTGCACCTGATACATGGTGGTATATATTTGCTGTTGTTTTTTTTCAATAGATATATCATTGCTTAGGTAACCGAAAATTAATTCACTCATGAATACGGAACATTCATGAGTGCCAGGTCAATACTTACGGACAATATCATGTTTGTTTGCGACAACAAACGGCATTTTGGTAAACCGTGGGTACCTCAAATCGCAAAATGTTAGATTCGGAGCCATTCTGTCATGCCTTTAAAAGATTCCGGCGGTACAAACAGCAATACTGCCGATATTACGTAAGAATGACACACATCTTACGAGCGGCAGAGTCATACCGCGTCATACGTATCATTTACGTGTAAGCGTATTTATTCGGTTTTTGTTCGAGTAACAGTAAAATCATATCTAACACGAACAACCATTAGTATAATTTCACGTGTCGCGTAAAATAGGCTTAATGGATTAAGAAAATACCAGAAATTATATGTAATTGAAATATTAGTACTGATTTTAAGCTGTCCTTGACATCTTTTAACTTGAGACTGCACAGAATAAGTTTTTATATAGTTTAAGCATTTTATCATCAAAATGAAGCGTGTTGAGAAAGTCGAAAACTATTCGGAACGTGTATGGTCACTGTGTATAGAAACCACAAAGCAGAGCCTCATCATATTCAAGCTGTAATGACGTCACGAATAAAACGTCACAATTCTTGAAAACGTTGAGGGTTTTCCAAAGTAAACAAAAGATTCTTTAACTGTAATCGGGGCAGGATATTTACAGTAGTCTTTATAAAATTGTACAATCACCTTTGTTATTTTGTAAGAGTTGTTAGTGATAAATTTCTTTTTTCTTTTTTTTTCCAAAAGTTATTTACCTCGGATTTTACAACCAGAAGTTGGATAAGGTATGGCGGACTACTAATTGTATTGGTAAAATGAACGTCTTTAATATCTTTTTGTTGGTTGTGTTTCTACTTTCATCTGAAGGGTTGTTTACATTAATAAATCTGTACGTTTGTCCTCTATGCTAAAACTTTACTGAAGCTTGTAATTGTTTCAGGTTGAAGTACTGTAAATTAGAGACAGTACCTAAAATTTTAAATGAAAAAAAAAATTGAAAAAAATAATATTGGTTACTATAACATTTAAGACGGAATGTGATACTTAAGTCAGTTTGAAGCGTGTTGTTAAGATTTTCTGAAGCTTTTTATGCATCTGGTAAATTGTTTTATCCATTTTTGAAACAGTTCTAGAGCTAAGTTAACTTCACTGTAATCAATTCATTTGTTAGCCGTCATCTCCAACGCCATGATCTCAGTAACTCTTTAAGGAATGTATCCAGTCGGTGGTTGCTTGTAGACGTCACTATAATCAATTTATGGTACATTTGTGAGCCATGATAATGCAAAATGGTGAAAAATAGTCAACAGAAAATTCTGACATGTGCATCAAAACGCATAAATGTAAAATCCCCATTTGATGCTTGCATATCGCAACATCTGTTTACTTTGCTCTCAATGTCACGGTCGTTCTTTAAGCTAGAGCTTGAGGGGGGGGGGGGCGGGGACTTCTGCGAATGTCCTGAAGTGATTATCAATCGGAGCGCACGGCAAAAATACGCATTATTGCATGACAGCATGCATTTAGTGTATAATATGTGTAATATACGGACTATGCAGGTTAGTGATAGTATTACCATGGTCACAAAATATACAAATTAAAGATACTTTTCATTCAAAATTGCTTGAATCCGGAATAGACCGAGGTCTGTAATTTATACAGGTGCTCCAGGTGTGCAGTGAGTCACAGCCTATTCGTTAAGAAGTGTTGCAGTTCGGAAATAACCGAATTTATTCGCATCTGCGTCAAAATGCGCTTTTAAACTAAATAACAGTAAAATACTTTGTTTTAAGCATTCTGGCGGTCATGTAAATAACAAAACACTTCAAAGTAAATGGCTGTTTTATCTATTTCTTAGTTTTATCCGTCTCTTAAAATTTTTGAAACATCAACAGAAATGCATGAGATTAAATCATAGTGGTAATTCTTTTCGTATAATATTTAGCTCTGGAATATTATACTTCGGTTTGAAATAGAACTAAGAGGGACAAACGGTCATCAAATAAGAATGACCCGAATTTTCCGCCGCAATTCTCTAATCGAGACTTTTTGTATGTACAACAATGAATCATGTCGAAGTGCGTTTCCTTGAAAACATCCAACAGAAACAGCGGGTCTGAACAATGAACGCATGCCTCCAAATTTTTCGCAAGCAGTCCCAGTTAAACCACTCTTCTTCCATTGTTCTAATCTAAAATGTCGTACGCGTCGACTGTATCATTTTGTTGTATTTCCTGAATGTTTTGAAGCGAAATGTGCCAGAGTTTTATTTTTGTTATGTCGTTTGAAAGCAAGTTTTCCCTCAATACGGCCTTGCATTATATATTCACGCTGACATTTCAAATTCCATGCACTAAGCGGCACCAAAATGAGCTTTATTCAAGAAACTGTTTCAAGTCCACAGACTGAAGTACTTTTTTACTGTAAGAGGCATTATCTCATTTCTTTCCATCATCTGCTTAAAATTCCACATAGAACATATTTATAAGACAAAACACATTGATTTTATTCATTGAAAATACTCAATATAGATTTAAAAAGCGGTATAAATATAATACACAATTAGGTTATAATGAAAATCAAAATCTCTGAATAAAGTTATATCATAACTAAAAAGAAACATATTGATGTTTTTTGCCACCGTTCAAAGTGTTCGTTTTCGTTAAATATGTATTTCATTTTTGTCTGGAAAACAGTTTCACCACATTTCGTATCTTGTAAACAGTGGATTCTTTGTTAGCTTCTATTCACTTGAAAGATTGAAAGGAAATAAGGAATGACAGTACAAAACTGACGTTCAGTTTCGCACTTGAATATTTGATTTAAAAGGTAAAATGTAAATTTGCAAAGTATGTGTCTTGAAGATCCCTCCTTTTATTTCATTTTCTTGTCGGGAAATAATTTAAGAAACCGATATTTGAAAATAAAGAATTCTGACCCTCCGTTTTAATTCATAGCGGTTAAACCGATAGATTTTTTCTACCACCCCCACCCCCACCCCCGACACACACACACCACCACCACCATCACCTTATTTGAGACCTTTCGCAATAAAATTATTCACTGAATACTAAGACTATACTTATCCTTGAATACGGAGCCAGATACGCGAGTTATGCAAGATTAAACCATTGATACCATATTCGACAGTTATTGTACATGTTTTATCGCGATATATTCACATTTTGTGCCAAACTTGGTGGTCTTGAACATGTTGAAAAATTTCACCCTAACTGTGGGCAAGTAGCTTTAATTGATACATATTACGAGATAATATACTTAGACTGTAAGATACACAACAATGCACATCATGTGACTATATTTCAATAAAAACGATTAGATTTTTACATACTTTGAATGCCCTGTATATAACAGTAAAAGACATAATGAACTCGCGACGTTAACGCCGTCATTGGTGTATCAACGTCACAATAGTTAGGTTACCAAAAACAATTAAAAAGTAAATTTACAAAAATATCTGCCGTGAAGATCCCCCCCCCCACCTTTTTATTTTATTTTCTTGTTCAGAAATGATGAAAGAATAATACGAGGGGCGTTCAATATGTAGTGTTACTCCGTATGTAGTTCCGTAACCGCTGGTTATTTTTAGATGCGGTTTTCGGCACATTATAGAGCAATTTATTGGCAACACAATGTTATACGAGGGTGGGATCAAAAGTAATGCAACCAATGGTGTGAAACGACAACTAAAGGTTGGATTAAGAAAATCTTTATTTCAAACCTTTTCCTTTGACAGATACACAACGTCTCAATCTTTTAATCCAATCCTTAAAAGCTTTCTGATAGTCTTTTTCAGGTATATCACTAAGGAGGTTAAATATGGCGGCCCCAAACTTCTGGCGGGATGTATATTTTCTGGCTGCAAGATTTTTCTTGAGACCAGGCAAAAGGAAAAAGTCACAGGGGGCTAGATCCGGAGAATAGGGTGAGTGTTCTAGAACATATACTCCCTGTTTATTCAAAAACGACGTCACAATCCCAGCCTTGTGACTCGAGGCGTTGTCATGTAACAAATGGATGCCTTGGATACCCGTCTTTGGTCGACGTTTCTGGAAATACTTGAGAAGCTTTTTAAGAACTTTTCTTTTTATAAAACTTAGCATTCATTGACTTGCCTTTAAGTACAGGAACCTGGATGGCGAGACATTTAGTAGTGAAAAATAAGGCATACATAACCTTTTTCACACTTGCAATCCTTTTGGCAATGCAAGGCCTTCTGGCATTTTTGGTGAGCCATACTCGGTTACTAATTTTTCGATGCGGTTCGAAGAAATGTATCCAAGACGCATCACCTGTTACTATATTCATAAATGTTTTTGATCGTATCTTTGAAACCTTTTCAAAAGCGTGTGCACCATCTTAACGCGCGTGCGTTTTTGCTCATCAGTGAGCAAATGCGGGACCCACCTAGCACTTTTCCTCTTCAATTTCAAAATATTTCGCAGAATGCGCAACACAGATGCTTTTGAAATGCCAACCATGTCCACAATCTGCTGAGAAGTATATCTAGCGTCAGAAAGTACTATTTGTTTGATTTTTTCAACAATCCGTGGACTACTTGCAGACTTAGGTCGACCAGTTTTAGGCGCATTTTTGACAGACTCCTTAATGTAAGACCTAATTTCGTTCACATTTTTACACTTTTACCAACCATTTTGCCTAACCGCCTACGAGTAGGGTTTGTGCAAATGTGAATTGTATGCGAGTTATTGCGTCTACATGTATAGTTTATACATCGATTGAAAGCTATTACAGCGGGGAACACGTGCAAGGCGTGAATTTTGTACTCGCGCTAAAAGTAGCGGTTATCAATAGCCAATGGCATTACTTTTGATCCCATCCTCGTATAAGTTATAAAAATCGGCAGGTTCAAAGTAAAAATATAATCAGTGAGGTGTACTCAGGTATACTGGATCATAATTATTATTCTAGGTTTGTCCTGGGCATTCAGAGTCTCAGTAAAATAGAATAACTTGTAAAATCACAAAATTCTATCATTTTTTCTACGAGGTACAACAATTTGTGATGAGTTTGTGTTTGTTTTAAACTATGTATTGCATTTTTAATTTTACAACACAACTGAAAAATCTAAACTCAAGGTTGATTTCATCCGGAATGGGTGTTGAGAGCGATTAACCAAAGTTGTAAGAACTAGTTTCGCAATCGAGAACTAAGATACTAGTATCAACTTAAAATACAAGAATTTTTTTAACGATGATTATCACGCCTGACACAATTGCTGAGGCTTATTGTACTCACCTTATCATTTTTCGAGTAAAATATACACTCTCAATTTAAAACTGTTACAAACATTTTTATTTTAGTTTTCACATGTTTTTGTAAAGATCATGATTTGTTTTAAACTGAAAATTGAACTATAGTTCTAGTTGTTGAATAGTAGAATTAAGGAATTGCATATTACAATCTCAATATTTTGGACATAAAATTGTCCAGTATACCCGAGTACACTTCACTCAAATGATTATATTTTTACTTTTAATCTACCGATTTTTATAATTGTTATAGCATTGTGCTGCCTGTAAATTGTTCTATAATGTGCCGAAAACCGCATCCAAAAATAATAAGCGGTTACAGAACTACATACGGAGTAACATTACATATTGAACGCCCTCGTATATTTGAAAATCAAGAACTTTGGCCGTTCCGTTTTATTTCATATCGGCTAGACAGCCATGAAATACATTGAATGTTTTCGCTATCCCCCCCCCCCCCCACCACTTCCTCCCCATCCCTACTACGGATATCTCTATATTTAAGAATTTTCCAAATTAAATAATTTACAAAACGTAACATATATACAATCAAATTGAATCTAGTTATATTCTTGAGTTTGAAAAAATGTTATAACATTAATTTTAATGCGATTATCACAGACAAGCGGCGATTTCCCTTGAAAAATACATGTGCCGCCAGGGGGCGTTTCTCAAAGGAAATGTTGACGATTTTATTTTTTCTCCAAATGAAAGACAGGAGATGTTAGTACATACAGATCTAATATCTGTCTTATAACCCATACTTCGAAATGTTCGTAGGAAACCCGCTAACCAACTTAATTTCCAATTATACATGTTCCTGGATTGCTACGGGAAGGACTTATCTCAATGCAAAATAATTGTCAAATACATGATTATTGTATGACATCCGAAAATGATTAAAGGTCTAATATGATGATATTTATATCAATTATCCAAGCTGAAATTTTGATATAATGTTATTTCTGCCATATCACGCACCATACATAAAAACAAGGAAAACTTCTTCAGTGTTTACCAGAAAATTTGGCATTACAATGGAATGACTTATCACTAAGTTTTTAACCATACAGTTACTACATTCTTCCTATTGACTTGTATCATACAGGAGAACAGGTAAATGTAGGGTAGGGTTATTATTAGTGTCATTGATTGATCTTTTGTACTATGTCTATGTAATTAGATAAATTTTGAACCAAACAATTTTACCTGGTGATGATGTGATTGGTCAAAATGGTTTTAACGTGACTCCCTATATAAATTACCGGTCAATAGTTTATGCTATTAGCCGGAAAATAGTTTGACAAAGGAAGTAAAAATTACAAACTTTGACTTTGACCGGCAATACATTCAGTGTTTACTGTTTGGGTTCAATAATATTCTAAAGTTCTACATTTAATACAGAATAAAACATCAACGAATCAAAACATATTGATTATTACGTTAAAATTGTTATTAAATAATTTGCATCTTAAGATTAATGCCGAAAATTACTACTATCGATATGAAAAGTTAATTATTTTGTGTGTAACAGTTTTTTCTGCAAAGTGAAATACAATGAAGGATTATAGGAGTAATCAAACAGTAAGTCTGTGTGAATTTTTTCATCTTTGGAACTTACAGAACTAGTGCGATGTTTATGTTTTAGTATTAGAATGTTTTGTTTTAAAAAAGGTAGTACTTAATTTAATTGGTATTTTAAAATCACATCGACACAATTGATGTTGTATGCATTAAAATCTCTGAAAACAAGACCCTCTCTGGACCGAGTCAAAAGTCCAGCTTTTACAGGATTTTAGACTTTTTTAAAAGGATTCTGCTTTTCCGAGGATTTTTCACAGAGCTGAATGAGGTATTTTGTGTGCATGACCATTCTGATTAATTTTGTCTGCCGGTATTATGTTTAATGCTTTCTAGTTTTAGTTTTCTTAGAATGTGCATGGTGTTTCTCTGTTATATATCAAAACTGAAAAAAAACTAAATAAATCATGCAACACAAAAATCCCTTTTTTTTTTAAATAAAGAAGAGACTTTAAAGATGGTGAATCAGATTTTGGTCAACTACTGGATTTGTTCTGATCTTAACGAACTGATCAGGCATGTACACTTATTTATGTTGATCAAGATCTTAATACACGTTAGATTTTCACTTGAACTATATTTAAAATTTATTTTCCTATCCTAGCTGCTCAATCAAAACAGCATCATTTTAGCATAAGTATAAATAATTAAACATATTTTGCTAAATGAATAATATGAATATATGCACTACTGTATTAAAGGTGTCAAAGATTTGCATTGATTAGTACATATTTTGCCAAAAGTTCATAGAATTGCAAGTTTATTACATTGTTATTATCTCCCTTTGTTTATCTCGGTTGCCTAACCAAGATAGATTGAAAAAAAGATTAATTCCAAAGTTACATGCTGTTTAAAAACTAGGCTTTTGTTTTAGGTTGTTGAAATATCTCAATATTTGTAAAATGCAAATGGTAAACTTAAAATTATACTGAAATCGAAAGAAATAGTCCACATTTTATTAGAGGGAGGTCATTATAAAATTTCATAAAAGGTAATAAAATACACATTTTCAATAGGGATCTAACCCTTTGCGATGGATCTTTTGTTTCTTTAAATGCATTTCTAACAGAATATATAAAATCTGAAAAATGTCATAAAATGTTGCTCAAATGTGATTGACCACCTTTAAGACAACAGAAATATTTCTCTTATTGAAATCGAATAGACTAGCTCCTATAAATCATGGAACAGGCTTCTTGCGAAGAATATTTATATTTTATATAAAAAAAATTATGCCAAAAAATGTCATTTTGTGAAAAATGACATGTATAACAACATATCTAATCACGATCAGTTAACTCACTTAGATCAAGATATATTTTATCTTATAGTGTTTGTTTAATTGTAAATCAAACACATAAGTGTCTTTCACGCCTGCTTAGGTAACATTTGTGAAGGATAATTGGTAAGCAAAACATTTTCACCTCTTTAAAATTAAAGGACAATATACAAACGTTTGACCTTTATTGTCTGTTATTCGGAGAATAGGTTACGTTAAATAATCCTTTGTGGCCATGAAAAGATGGTCAACTTTCAGAATTTAGTGTGTCATAGTCAGAGTGTTCCTGAATTGAATTTATAATTGAAAACCTTAGGACTTTGACAACAGTACGATTTCAGATGATTCCGGTTTTCAGAGGGTCCAGATTTCGGAGTCTTTACTGTAACAATAGTCCAGCCGTGACTTGCAAAGGAAAACCTCGCAATCTCTCTATTGGGACTTAGAAATTTCATAATACACGTGTGCTTTTTCGATACACTAAATGACTAAGTCTGGTTGGAACAAATAAATGCAAGACTTGTTGAACGAGTATGTGGTACCACTACAATGTTCTGAATTGTGACACCTCTGACGCTTATTGAACATATAAAAGGATCTTGGAAGAACGAAATACATACAATATTTTCGCTTTCTATTGTTTTTATTATCTTGAAGTCGATAGATCGCGAGCGTATGTTCTTCTTGACTAATGTGTCCTCAACCTGCAGGTATATCGAGAAGTTGACAGTTACTTGCAAAGAACACTTCAATATTTGCACAGAATAAAAAACAAGAGGGCCATGATGGCCCTATATCGCTCACCTGTTATCATTGCACTTGAGGATAAGAAGGTCCTCAGAAAAAATATCTAAGTCCAAAGGACAGGAACAACAAAGAAAAGAAATTTAACCAAAAAGAAAAAAAATTCTTACAAGGTACAGATATGTCAAAAACAGCTCGACAACTTATCGCAAAAGCTCGACTTATTATCTTGAGACATAAGAACACGATACATTCGTTATCGAATTCCACCTTCCTGCAAAATAAAGGCAAAAATCATGGGGTATGTTGATAAATTTTGCTTTTTCAGATCAGTGACTTGATAAAGCTTGCCGGGCTGCTTTTTGTATTTTTTTTTTTATTTATTTTTTAACTTATGCAATTATTTTCATAAAAGCGCTTTTATTAAGTGCGTGAGACCATGCCACTAATGTACAGCGTATGCATACCGTATTTGCAATTCCCACAAAAAGTTTTTAAATCGGAAACGGAAAATGACACACCTTAGCTTGCTGTTCTAAAATCAAGGAATATATTGCATATGGAATGAAATGTTATTGAATAAAATCATCGAGGAAACGGTTTGCCTATCTTTTCTTTCAAGCGGCGTTATATAAGACGAGAATGGGTATCCGTCATGCAACTGAATTTCGGATAAAACTTCACTTGGCAGCAAATTAAAATTATTCATTCTTGTTCAGAAGAACAGAGAGGTCGAGTACAAAACACAAGGTTAGCCTTTGTTCTTTTCCGCTTTTATTTGATAATATTTGGGATTTTTAAGACCCTTTTCAATGCAGTATGTCTGCTATTTGGAGGGAGTATTATTCTTTTTTAATTTTTTATTCAAGGCAGACACTGGTCTAGTTGGTGGTACAGTCTAAATTTTTAATTTTAATTAAAATGATTTTAGATCAAAAGTAGGATAAATAGAACATTTGGTATCTGTCTTATAAAGTTAAACTAATTAAGTTCGTCTACGAAAAAATAAAAGGCTCGTCTACAGCCTTGATTTTTATATTTTCTTCGACTCACTTAATACATTTAAATTTAAAATCAGGAACCTAATATTCTCTATTTACACTCTTGATACATTAACTCGAGCGCTCGTCATATTATCTCCAGCGCTCAAAAATTATCTCATCTACATTAAAAATGATTTCGTTCGAGGAAGCAAGTCGAACGTTTGAGTTAGTTTGTTCTTTATAAACAGTGTGTCCTAATAACACCTCTGAATGTTATTATTAAATCTAAATTTGTAGTCATTTCCATTGGTCTAAACACAGTCAAATTAAAGTGCTAAAAAGAATAATAAAGACAGGAGGCGGAGCTAGAAACTCTTGCTGTAGGTCAATACCTACAGAAATGACGTGATAACATTGTAAAATGCGACGTCGTACACACTTTACGGAAGTGCTGCACGCACGTTTGATAAAACGGAAGTAATGGCGTAACGCCATTTATCATGATAACGAAGAGTAACTATATTCTGAAATAATTTTAAAAGATGAAATAACATAATGAAACACGTGCAGAACTTCACAACACTTTACATTCGCGTTCGGTTCGCGTTTAGGGATTAAACAATAAACAATGTTTGCAATAAGAGGGTTTATCGACCCTCAATTAATTTCACTATTTCAAGGTCAATATATTCTCAAATCGACCTCACTAAAAGGTAATAATTGTATATAACCAAGCATATAATGACTGCATTCAAATATACAACAAGAGCTGTCTCCATACGATGACACATGTCCCCGATGGCACTTTGAATGAATAGTTATGGCCGATGTTAGAGTTTAGGACCTTTGACCTACGGACCTGGGTCTTGCGCGCGACACGTCGTCTTACTGTGCCACACATTCATGCGTAGTTATTTTAAAATCCATGCATGAATGACAAAGATATGGACCGGACACGCCCATCAATGCACTATCATGAAATATGACCTTTAACGTCTAAGTGTGACCTTGACCTTTGAGCTACAGACCTGGGTCTTGCGCGCGACACGTCGTCTTACTGTGGTACACATTCATGCCCAATAATTTTAAAATCCATGCATGAATGACAAAGATATGGACCGGATACGCCTATCAATGCACTATCATGAAATATGACCTTTAACGTCTAAGTATGACCTTGACCTTTGAGCTACAGACCTGGGTCTTGCGCGCGACACGTCGTCTTACTGTGCCACACATTTATACGTAGTTACTTGAAAATCCATCCATGGATGACAAAGATATGGACCGGACACGCCCATCAATGCACTATCATAAAAAATGACCTTTAACGTCTAAGTGTGACCTTGACCTTTGAGCTATGGACCTGCGTCTTGCGCGCGACACGTCGTCTTACTGTGGTACACATTCATGCCAAGTTATTTGAACATCCATCCATGGATGACAAAGATATGGACCGGACACGCCCATCAATGCACTATCATGAAAAATGACCTTTAACGTCTAAGTGTGACATTGACCTTTGAGCTACGGACCTGGGTCTTGCGCGCGACACGTCGTCTTACTGTGGTACACATTCTTGCCAAGTTATTTGAAAATCCATCCATGGATGACAAAGATATGGACCGGACACGAAAATTGCGGACAGACCGACAGACCGACAGACGGACAGACGGTTAAAAAACTATATGCCTCCCTTCGGGGGCATAAAAAGAAAATGACATTACTTAAACAATGTGATGCTTAAACAAAGTGATACTTTTAAGGAACTGATCTTGTTTCTTCGTAGTAATCGTTAAGTATTTGAAAAGAAATACAGACATATGCATTTATGAAGAATCAACAGATTCATATCTTTTTTCTACAATTGTAGATATATTTGTATTTTCAAAGGCTGCAATTTGAAAAAAATAGAATAATTTTAGAGTAACAACAAAGTTTACACGAAGATGGGTACGTACAAGTATTCTAAAATTGACAAAAGAAAATAGAAAAATTGTTTGATTTATTGACCGTCTGGTATTTTGATAGACTAAGTATTAATTTAAACTCTAGACCATTTTTTTCATTTCAAGTTGGTCCCATATTTTTTGGGTTTTTTTAATTAATTTACGATACCAAGGGCACACAAGGAAGTACCGGTATAGCCAATCCTTTGTATGCCGTCACATATTATTATTCTTCTGAAAAGAATGCTTAGGTAACTCTAATGGAAAACAGCGAAAGATAAGCTAGTAATCAGTATTCCTATGGAATGTATTCTTAATGATTTTAACACGAGCACTTGTTCACCACTCTAAATAATGAACACCATGAAATCACAATTTCGACTAGGAAAATGTTGTTTTTTTTTCTTTACTCAAGTTTATGTATTATGGGTAAGTCTTTATCAAAAGTGTGATTTCCTCCTCAAACACATGTATAAAACTCAATTCTTTAACTATACAATCGTATCTTATATTTGTCAATGTATAATTATATATATTCCTATATTGAATGAAACGTGGTTGGTTTTGTTTAATTTATATACAGCGATTTGTCTAATAATGTTTCGCATAATGAGACAGATCGCTTCGTATTTAAAGTTTGACATGGGCCTGTATATTATACACACATTACATATACTACAGATGCTTAATTGTATTATGTGGACATTCATGTAGAAACCTGTTTCGTTTATATTTATACAAGAATAATTTATTCATTTTTTTCCCCAAATTTTTGTCATTTACTTGTGTCTAAACCACACACTTTTCGGTTTCTTGAGCCCTAGTTGTGGGCTGTTTTTAAATAAAACAAATCCTATATAATTCAGATGTTTTTTTCGATTTGAACACATATCTAGCTCTATGGAGTTTGCAAAACAGCTCTCTGCTATCTTGAAACCTGGTTTTTGGAGTTTCTGAATCGAACACATGATTCTCTGACAATGATTTTGTTGCATGTTCTGTATTGACTAATCGTTGTCACTGTAATAAAAATATAAAACGTTTAATACTCATTATCAACGATACTTAAGGTCATTTCAATAAATAGATAATATATTAAGATAAGGATCCGTACACTCACTCAAATACCAATTTAACATTTTTTAGTAAATAATCCTGACATTCACTGCAATAAAAATATTAAACATTACATTTAACAATCCGTACAATCATTGTACGAGGGCTGTTCCTCAATTATTTAAGCTAAACTTCGGCTTTACCCGATTATGATCATACAGTCAGAAGTTATGCCTCCTTGAAAACATTAACTTACATGAAACGGTGATCATACTTGAACGACGTTTATTACGTCGTGATTTCGGCGAGATTCCCTTATTAAGTATGCATTGTTTTATATTTCTAAATTTCATTTATAAATTATTTTTAAATAAAAATACTAATGTCATAATCTGTTGTTTGGTTAGAATACTTATATGAAGCATCTCAGACAGAGTGCGCACGGTAAATAGTTGATCGTCATAAATGACATTAACGTCAAATAACCGATTGTTTGTTTTCTCCTTTGACAACAACGAATGTCCATTTCCGGTACGGATCATTGCCCTGATAAGTCCGTCTCGTCCGGGTACAAGTTCCTACACCCACCACGGCCAGTTTTCATAGCAACCGAGAACTGCTATCGTGCAACTACACGACATCTCAAACACGTATCGTCTACTCGTTGCGACCGCTTTGTGTATGAAGTTCGCGTAGTGATGTAAGATAATCTGACTTCCATCTCGCCCACCAACGGTTAATCAGCTCACGCTTGACTGGAACTCGTTTTGTTATTGGTTGTTAGTTGCTGATAATGGTTCTAGGATCTATCGCATCTGGTTTTGCTGTCATTCGCCGTCCAGTTGATACGTGAGATGGGGCAATCTGCTCTGGTTCCTTGTTGTCTGATGTCACGTGTGTTGAGGATAGCTTCTACATCGATAAGTGTCGTCTGTAACGCCGCACAAGGTACCGAATGCTCGACCTAACACTTTCTTTAAGAATATATATACAAACCGCCATTCTTTCCCACCATCCTCTAAACTATGGTGCTCGGGTCTGAATGAACTTTCATTCGGTTCTGGTTCTGTTAAGTTGGTCTCTCAAGGTTTGGGACTGGAACATGGTCTTATATGTGTTAGATGCTGCGTAGAATGTTGCAGCGTTGTCTGATATTATCACTCTAGGTAGTGAACGTCTGCTTACAAAGCGTCTAAAGGCTTGTATAAATAAATTTTCTGTGAGGTCATGCACAAGTTCAAAGTGAACAGCTCTGGTAGCTGCACATGTAAACAAACATATGTAAGCCTTCGGTTCTCTTCCGGTATCTAACTTCACATACAGCGCACCACTGAATTCGATCCCCTTTAAAAGTAAATGGTGGGGAATTTTCTACGGTAACGGTGGTGGGTCTGGAGCACTGTTAGGTGGTGATTTGATCTTCCGGCATGATATACATCTCCGCAGTAAAGATTCGACACATTGTCGTATCGCCGGTGTCCAATAACGTTGTCGTAAGTGGCAAATACTTGCACTGATACCTGAATGCAGCTGTTTCTGGTGTGCATCAGTACGATATGTCGCGTAAGTGGGTGTTTTGCTGGTAATAAGATGGGTAATATGGTATATTTATCACAATATGTTGTATATATGACTTCCACATCTAGCCTTCTCTGTCCGTGTAAAGTTGTAATTGTCGTACAAGCGGTAGTCATGGTTTTCAAGATCGAAGGTTTTCAATAACTTCATTGAAGACTGTAGACTGACGAATGAAGGCCAAGTCTGCTTCTCTTAGCTCCATAACAGTGATAGCGTTAACCATTCTGTCTTGGTGCTGTGTTCTACAAATGCCATGATATCTGTCTCTGGTTCCCAGCGTAGTCCTAGTAGTTTGGTTACTTCATCTTTGTCTTGAAAGTTGAGTTGTCTGTATCTCTCAGTTCATGCTTTTAGAATTCCATGACCTAATTGTGAGTCCTGCTTTTCACATGAGATCACTTGATTGATGGAAGTATCTGATGACATCTAGTAATTTGTCAAGGCTGGACACGAAGTTGTCCGCATAAAAGTCGCTCTGTAGTCTGTCACTGACGCATGTTTATTGCGTTTCTCTGTAGGTGTTTGATGTTTCAAGAGCGCTGCGTTCAAAATAAATAGAGAGCATACCACGCCAAAAAGTACAGATTTAGGCCGATATGTCTTTAGTGCACTGTCAGGATTGGTTGGGTCTGAAAGTCAAAGTAATCTCGTCACGTCTCTGTCATTTTCGTGTTAACCAATGTGAAGACAAGCCTACTCTATGTCGGTGACTACGGCGTACTCTTTGAGTCTGACTAGTATGGCTGTAAAATCGTCGAGCTTTGGGGCGTCGTCTGCAAACAATCGTTAAAACTTAGCCAATTCCGTGACATGCAGCAACTACAGTCGTAGACAATGCGTATAGATGTTGTAAATGATTCTTTCTTCACAGCGTGATGCGGGATATAGTAAACACTGTTGTGGGATTGGTCTGTTTCTGGAACTTCTTCTATGAAACATCCGCTTTCTTGATCCTTGATGATATCTCCAAAATGTTTCAATACCACAGGGTCTTGACATAATCTACTGACTAATGTATCAGTTATGTTGATGTCGTAGTGAGTGTTAAGGGCGGGGTGGTCCTTTTTCCAGGGTAAAGTCGCTACATATTTGTCTCCAGTAAAAGTAACTGACGTGTCCAGATATTCTGTCACGTATTTTCTCTCTGGGATTTCATCCTCACTCTGTTGAGTACCAAGGCTCTCAAGTTTCCAGAATTTCCATAATTCAACTGTATTACTACCGTAGTTGGCGTTCGTTAGGGCAAATCCATCCATTTTCCGTCACAGCGTGCGGCTTCATCCTCAAGTTGTGAACATAAATAATTGAATTTTTGCACATCTTTTAAATTCTGATTTGAATGTATTGCTAAACTGAATGAATCCACAAAATCTTGCAATTCTAAGATGTTTCTGTTGAAGGTAGGTAATGAGAACTTCGGAAGGCGGAAATACTGCATCGAACTTGTACTTTTTCTATCCTATACAATTATCGTCTGCTGTTCGCCAGGCGTTAATAATTATTTCCCTGACTCTGATTTTGTGAAGATTTTTCACGACTCTCACTGAATTCTTGGAATTAACGAACTTTGATCTGTATCGCTAATGAATATTCTTCACTGCTAATGATGTCTTCTTCAATCTCGCTGATTTCTGTCTGGTCAAGTATTTTCAAGTTGCCAGTCACAGATTCTAATATCGCACGAAATTCCGACATCGACGAAATATCCTTTGGTTTTGCATTTTCGATTTTCTTGAGTTGAATTTCTGTAACTTTGCGGTGTCCCTCTCGGACCAGTCGTAGTTTTTCTATCTTCCTTGTTGATTTGGTCACGGCCCAAAAATGTGAAAGTTTGCGGGTAAACTCCGTATTAAATGAAACGATCGCGCGTCTGGTTCATATAAATTTTTTCACTGAAGTATATCCGTTACAAACAATACATCGGAAGTGACGCATAAGCTGGCGTCAAAATAACTTCATTGTAATTTCGCTCTATTTTCGACACATTCCGCGAGATTGCACACGTCATTTACAAAGGAAAAAAGAACATGAACAAAATTGCGTCGGTCGAAAAATTCTTTCTAAATTGGACACAAGAATTACAAAAAATAACAGTAAATTATCGTTCAAACTATTTTTTCTTATGGTAAAGAAAAATAGTATTTGACATGTCTATATGTTTTTTCATTGCTTTTAGCGGTATCTTAAACACTACTTTTATTGGAAGTTGAATTAAAGTTAGATGCATAGGGTATGTTTCGATTCCCCTGGGTTGATAGAATTTAATTGCTATTTCTGTGTGTTTATACAAGTAACAAGCAAATTCGATGAATTGGTATCCCCCGCCGAAAGGGCTTGAGGTGAGGAATGGCAAAAACATATTTCTGGCAAAAAGTTTAGGATGTTACTGAGAAGCAAATAACTTCATTAGTCAAAAAAAAATCATTTTAACAGAAAATGAATGTTTGTTTGGGTTTTTTTGTGGGGCAGCGGCGAGGCGAGCAGTGGTGGTGACCAGGTGAGGGTACAAAATTTCACCTGCTGATTATAAATATTGATGGAAAATTAAAAAAAAAAAAAAAAAAAAAAACTGGGTGGGGGATGGGGACGCATGATCGGGGTGGTGGGCAAGATCGAGTGGAGAGTGAGGTGGGGGAATGGTACAATTCTGCATGCTAATAAAAATTCATGGAAGGTTTGAAAAACAAAATAATAAAAAGGAAAGGGCGCGACCAAGGCAAGTTGGTGATCAGGTGTGGGTACAAAGCTTCACATGTTTATACTAAATGATCATGGAAAATATTGGAAGAAGTTTAATGAATTTCTACCAATGGGTTGGTTTGTACAAATCTGTAGATTTTTAAACAATTAAAGGGCAATAACTCTAAGGAAAATTGACCAATTGAAGAATAAAATGATCGGCATCATCGAAGTATGTTGGATCATATTTATTTCAAGTTTCATGAAATTCTACCTGCTTGTTACTGAGAAATGGCTGCAGATGTAGATTTTTCATTAAATGAAGGGCAATAACTCTAAGGGAAATTGACCAATCCGATAAAAAAATTTGACGGACATCATCGCAGTATGCTGGTGCATGTTTATGTCAAGTTTTATGAAATTCTACCTGATAGTTACTGAGAAATGGCTGCGGACGGACATTTTTCATTAAATCAAGGGCAATAACTCTAAGGGAAATTGACCAATCAAAACAAAAGCTTGACGGGCATCATCGCAGTATATTGGTTCATGTTTATATCAAGTTTCATGAAATTCTACCTGCTAGTTACCGAGAAATGGCTGCGGACGGACGGACGGACTGACGGACGGACAACGCCATATCAAAACCTCCTCCCGATTTCATCGGCGGGGGATAAAAACCACACACTAGGGCTTCTTGCAGACCCTCAAAGAATCACTATGTCCCAATGTGGTTTCAACCATATAAACGCACAATCAAACATTAGTATTTTAACTTTTCCATGTCTGAATGACGCCATAATGTCTTTGCATGTCTTGTTGCAGCACTGTGGCATATTTTTAGACAATAAGTGTACTATCAATGAGAATGTAATTGGTCGATTTCAAATCGTAACAGACTGTGCCAGTTATGAGAAGTTTCGGCAATTAAAACCCATCAAACAAAAGACGTCTTTGTGAGAGGTCATTATGATGTATCTTTGGTTGTTTTTGAAAGGTGTATTCACGTCTTTTAGAGACGTCTTAAAGACGTCCTTTTGGATACGTCTGTTTTACGTCTTTTGAAAGGTACAGTCACGTCTTTAAGAGACGTCTTTATGATGTCTCATAAAGGACATTTTTTGTGCATTTTAATGATGTTTTATGACAATAAAATACAAATGTAAAAGCTATGTTATGTCTTAATTCATTGTAAAACCTCGACCTGATAATAAATAGTCTCAAAGTCTTGAATCAACAAATGAACAAATTTCGTTATGATGCATGAAAATCAAGGCAAAAGCAATATTACCTATTTATGCTACCATATCCTATTAGAAAGTTATATGTGGCTTGATATATGATATATATTAGGAATAATTTGATATTTACCTCTCAATCTCTTAATATAAAAAGTTCGTATTTGGAAACCATGCATGTGTATTTCTGACTTTTAAAATGGATAGCGTTAGAAGTTTTGATCAGTATATTTCACATTGCGCTATACACATTATGCTACTTTGACAGCAAAAATATACTTTATTTTTGAAGGTCCTTGAAATACTTATATATCAAGTTAAGTTAACGATACTTACAGTCTGTTTAATAAAATGTTTAACACATTCGTACACATATTCCAATACTAATACAACACAATGTAGTTAATGACCATTACAGTTATTTCAATAAACAAGAGGGTCATGACGACCCTGTATCGTGCATTTGTTTAATTTGGTCTACATCCTCTACAGAGTAAACAGTTTTTTCCTTTGATTTGATCGGTAGACCTAGTTTTTGACCCCACATAACCCAGATTTAAAGTTGACCTAGGGATCATTAAGATAAACATTCTAATAAACTTTCATGAAGATAGGGTCATAATTGGTCTTATAGGGTGTTAACAAATGTTCCTTTGATATTTGTGGGTAACCTAGTACTTGACCCTACATGACCCAGTTTCAATCTTGGCCTAAGGATAATCAAGATTAATATTCTGACTTGTATGACGATGTGGTCATACAGGTGGCCGCTATAGCGTAAACAAGCTTTTCATTTGATTTGAGCGAGTGACCTTGTTTTTGACCTTACATAATTCAGTTTCGAACTTGGTCTAGGAATCATCGAGATGAACATTCTGACCAAGTTTCATGAAGATAGTCATAAAAGTGTTAACAAGCTTTTCTTTTGATTTTAGCGAATGACCTAGTTTTTTACCCCACATGACCCTGTTTCAAAATTGACCTCGGAATCATCTAGGTCTGACCAAGTGTCATGAAGATAGGTTTATAAATGTTGTCTCTAGAGTGAGTGCTAACAAGCTTTTCCATTGATTTGATAAGGTAGAAGTTTTTGCCCCACACGATCATGATACCAAGCTGACCTAAGACAAACATTCGGACAAAGTCTCATGAAATCAGGGTCAAAATGTGGTCTCTCAAGTGTTAACAATCTTTTCCTTTGATCTGATCGGGTGACCTAGTTTTTGACCCCACAAAACCCAGATTCTTAACTGACCTAGAAGTTATCAAGACAAATATTTTGACCGGTTCCCATGAGTTAATTGGTCTCTTAGAGTATTAACAATATTTTCCTTCGATCTGGGCTGGTGATCTTCCTTTTGACCCCACATGACTACGTTTCAAACTAGATCTCAATGTCATTAAGAATAACAGTCTGACAGAGTTTCATGAAGACAAATTCATAAATGTGTCCTCTAGGTTGTTAACAAACTTTTCCTTTGATTTGAAAGGGTGACCTAGTTTTTGACCTCACTTGACCAAGATTCGAACTGTTCCAAAAAGTCATCAAAACAAATATTCTGACCAATACTCATGAGTTTCAAACTTAAACTGTGGACTCTTGGGTGTAAACAGGATTTCCCTTTGATCTGGCCTACTGATCATATTTTTGACCCCACATAACGTGGTTTCAAACTTGACCTAGACATCATCAATACAAACACTCATAAAGACTTGGTCACAACTGTGGCCTCTAGAGTGTATACAAGGCAAATGCTGACGGACGACGACGGACGCGGACAATGAGCGGTTACAATAGCTCACCTTGAGCACTTCGTGCTCAGGTGAGCTTAAAAATAAAATGTAATAATCAAGACACCAAGTATTACCTAACATTGAATGTTTTTGCCTCCGGTTTGCTCTCCATGTTCTCGAATTTTATAGTAGTCTTGCATTCTTGTCCTGTTTCACAGTCTGTTGCAATCACAGCTAATTTGGTTCCCCCATAAATCATTGAAACGTAAATACTTCTTATTGTTCGTCTTCTTGGAATATGTACGTCGATATATCCAATGTATTTGCATCGTGCGTCAGTTATATATTTTGGAACAGTTAAATCGGATTTATATATTGGGATCAGCATAGACGCCTGGTATTCATAAATCGTGTTGTATATTCGCTTTTTTTGAGGACCATTTAGTTTGACGGACTCGTCTTTCCTTATGTGTATATCGAATATATCACTACAGTAAACTACGCCTGTTTTGCTATACATCCATTTCTTCTTCGCATCATGAATGTTTCCGTCGAACTGGACGTTGGTACCTATTCCAAATGTCCATCGACTGATTCTACTTTCAAAGATCCATGGGTCATGCCCAAATATAACAGCTCCCTTTAAAACGGCTTGGAATGGGGATGTTGGAGATACAACTTTTACTGCCGGGAAATCTCTCTTTACATTTTCTGTGATATACTTTCTAACTAAAGGCGACTGTGAAAAACCTCCTACGAGGACAATTTTTGTGCAAACGCTCAATTCCTTTTTCTCTAGCTGAGACTTTATCATCTTATACAAACGATCGCACGTTTCACCGAAAAGAACTGTCCTAATATACTCTGACTCAAAACAGAATTCCATAGCTTCGAAGGTAAAGCAGTGATTTTTTTCCGACTTTTCCTTGAGAGTTATCGTCTTATTGTTCAGTTTTTCCTTTATTGCTGTAGGCACTTTAAGCCACATGTATTCATCTTCTTTATCATCGGTACCAATAACTATCTTCTTTGATTCAAAATCCTTTTCCATTTCAAGCATTTCTACAGGTTCCGTACTTCTAAAGATTTGTTGCCATCCGTCACCCCGAAAACTATCTTGACATACATGGAAGAAAGCGTCGTTAATATTTTGTCCTCCAACTAATTTGCCTGTTGTAAGTACCACTTCTTTAAGAGATCCATTTTCCAAAACCTCCAAAGCAGATAAATCGGCGGTAAGACCTAAAAATACGTGTACGTTTCAAGTTGACATAATTCATATCAATCTAACTTTCTTAATTTTAAAAAATCAATCTGTTCAGAGAAATGCGAACAACAATTTTTTTTTCATGTTGGACAGAGAGCTATATGAAACTGGGCAAAGACTTTTCCTCGTACAACCCTTTTCACCTTAGGTTTATTATGATTTACACAGCCAAAATGACATCATTCTCGGTCAGATAGTACACGCACGCGGTACACACACAGTTTGTATTGTTAAGTTAGAGATTTTCACAAGTAATGCATATCATACCGGTACAACAACAAACACAAATATTTCAATAATTTCTTACATACCTCCAAGGTCCACCGTAAGGAAGGTTTGCCCTGGATGCCCCAATGTGTCCATGTTATTTTTTTTCCCTTGAGGAAGGAACATACAATAAACAGCAGCAGCTTCGGGTTCTTTGGCTAACAGAATATTTCTGTCTTTTATATCACACTGAAAAACAAAGACTAAGAGATATAATATTCTACATTACAATACCACACTTATTTAGTTTAGGGGGTTTTGTTATTGGGATAAATGTTTTACAGTACCCACGATACAGTAGCTTTTATGTACATTAAGGGAAGATATATTACTTTACACAACGATAAACTGCAAAGAACAATGAATTTAGCATAAAAACTCTGTTACTGTACGAGAAATTGAACGATTGTTCCATATTTTGTTCAAAAGTTTTTGCCTATTTAACATTTTTACTTTGACCCTGCTGAATTTGATACAATAATAGAAAATACTTGAATAATTTATTGCTGTTCCGTTTTTTACCTAACTTTTCAGATTTTAACCTGTAGGACAGTAATTCAATCTCTATTAAAAAAGAAATAAATGGAATTTGATAAAAATGGCAAAAATGAGAAAACGAATCCTTTAAAAGAACCAGAACACTGTTTAATCAGAGCTATTATATTTTGATATCTTCGGATCATTTAACCCAAGATTCATGTCGTGTTAATATACTATTTAATATTTCAGCTTAAACATTACGGCTTGGATGGTTCCAGTACTCCCGCTTTAATAGGTTTGGGTATTGTTCAATCCTTAGATATGGTTCCTGATTTTTACTTTTGTATTTCTTCCATAACCTCAAAAGTCCTATTAATATTCAAGTTTGTTAAGTTCTGATCTTTCTTTTACAGCATCTCCATGATTTAAATAGGGACATACATTGCTTTTCATGGAATTGCACTCTATGAATACATGTGCTAATGTCGCTAAATTGCATTTTTGTACTAGTGACAATTTTGAGTTCTGCTCAACCCGGGGCTAGAGGAGCATGGATGGTAACTTGCATTTCCACTTTTGTCCATGAACAGGCTCAATCTACCCGAAGCTACGGCATATTCATATATGACGTGTTGGTCGACCTGTTGTTTTCAACTTTTTCTATTTTACAAAGCTGTTTGTTCAAACGTTGCAGATTACACTTTAAATGAAACTATTTGGGTTGTAATGATTCTAATATTGATGTTCAATTTCCTTATTTGCATTCTGGTGCACAGAACTTAATAAAATAACATTTATAAGATCCCTTGAAGGATGGAACGCAGCCAAGCAAATTAGTAACAAACTCGATTTGATTGAATCTGTTCTTTAGAAGTAAAGAATCAAGCAAAACATCTACGTTCAATTACATTGTTCAGGCTTAAATGGAACAGTTTTCTGACCTCCATTTTCTTGCATGTTAGCCAGAATTTAACTGTATTTTTAGTATTTTACCGGTGTTGGTAAATCTCATCTTACACTCAGTGCTGAAGTTTATGAATTAATGCGTAAACTCATATGCTATTATAATAATAAAATATTGCTTAAAAGAAAACATTTGTTTCACTGATTTCTTGATTAATTTAAAGACACGGAATGCAAGAAAAATGTCTGGCTTTCAGATAACTGTATTGCGGAAAGTCGGCGGAGCCTCGTTAACGGCTGCACGGGTATCCTTGAGCCAGATATTTCCATCCGCACCTATAACCAGGTAAAATTCTTATAACATAAGAGGATCAGAAACAATAAAAAAACACTGAGTTCCAGTACCTCAATCTGTTAATTGTGTCGTTTGTATTATTTAGCGATGGCATATATATGCTCAGTTCAAGTTATTTGTTGTTGACGATGTACCCATACGGCTCATTTACATAATTATACGAGAGGTGCTCAACGTATATTTGAACACTTCTAAAACTCTCTGAAATATGTACGAGAACTTCATAATTTGTGTATTTCACTGTTTTTAGCATTACAATATCTTACAGATATATGTACTTTAGTTCGAAAAATTATTGGATTTAACCGCGTAAATTTGTTACAAATTTGAGAGCAGAGTGAAGATAAATCATAAACAGTGGTAAATGAGCTTGGATATAGCATGTCTATACGCTGATTACCAAATACGGAGAGTGTTCATTAATTTAAAATATACTGAAAAATTCCGTCAACGCATAACACATCATCGGAAAACAATGAAACGATTATATCATATAAGAGAATAGCCAGTTGAGCTGTCAAACGATTCTTTTCCTTTTTACTAATAATAAGAAAATTCTAGTCACCATAGCAATGTAATGTGCATTTACCACTTACTTATATTTAAAGCAACGTTTTTTCTAAATCAATGAATATTTAGGTTACGAAAAAAACATCAAATTTTAAATGTGACATTATGAAATATTTTGCAGAAATATTGTGTTAATAATCGTCAGAAAATCAATGTTGAACGGCGATAAACTATAACATATCATATTTTGAATAGAAAATTAGAAAAAAGATAAAATCGCTTTTCCGCTAAACGCGACAGTGACAATGTATGGGAGGCTTCAATGGAGTCAGAAGAGTACCATTAACGACTCGCGCTAAAGATGTCAGAAGACAAAGGCCACTTACGATTTGAAAATTAAAGAGCTCATTGTTATGTAACAATGTATCACAATTCAGTGCCCCATTCATCAATACTACAGGAATATTATAAACATTTTTTTGTTCGCAGATAAGTTCAGAGAATGTATTAAATAACGAGAAATATACATAAGTTTATACTAATTTAGGTTATTACCTGCAAGTTCTATAACATACAGTCAAATCTGTCTGTAATGACCTCCCTCGGGAGAGCCAAAATGTGGTCTTTATTGGGAGGTGGCCTTTATTCACAGGTTAAGATACACTGTAAATCTTAAAATGGGAAACAAAACCAGTGGTCTTTAGAGCCAGGTGATTTCTGTTCAGAGGTGGTATTTAACACAGGTTTGACTCTACATTAATCAAAATCGACATCTCATAGAATCCATCGCTACGAGAGTATATGAGATGACAGTTCCCTTTTAAAGCTATGCGAAGAAGCTTAAATCAAATTAAAAGCACCCGAGGAATGGATACAGTCGTCTCTGTACGCAACCCCAATAGACTATGGTAATTTCGGAATCCTAAAGAGATGACTGCTAAAGCGCACTATAAATCCCTACAGTGACTTTGCACAGATCTTAAGGATCAACGGAAGCTATCGATAAAATTTCTCGTCTTAATATAACCATAACGGAATGATCTCAAATCAAACATTTGTTGCAATAAAATACAGATCATATGTTTGTAAAGTGTCACAATGATATGAATATGTCTTTAATGAAAAGCCGTGCAATATCACGGAGTCGGAGGCCTCAATTTCATGTTTTATAAAGTGATTCGATATGTTGAAAATAACCGGGGAAAAACTTCATATACCAGTTTTGCTGCCTCTGTCATAAAGTCCTTTGCTTCCTCTGACCATATAGCTGGTACCGTAACTACCCATAATGTCTTTTCCGTGGGCTCTTCAAAGTTTTCCGTAAAATGGTCCTTTAACCCTCTTATCAACATTGACATTACCACGAGTAGTGGTACATGTTGCCCATAATGATCCTCAGCATACATGGTTGGTTTAAATTTCTTTCAATAAAAGGAAGCATAATATAATAAAAAAGCAAATGGCAAGTGTATCAAAATGCAAAGCTGACACCAAAAGCTTTGACGCCCATATTAAGTTGTGTATATTACAATATATATATGCATCTACGTGTATATATCACATTATTAAATAGGTAAAATCATTCCCGCGTTAATAAAGCATAGTATAGCGCTAGAGATGAAAAAACTATTCAAAATCATGTGTTTTTATAAGACACCAAATCAGAAAAGAGGAAAGTTTCCTAGAAATATTTACACCTGTTCAGTGATGCATAGAAATCTCATACAGGAACAAACATACCGTATTTGTCTATTATCAAGTAACAAAGTTATATCTCCTCCGCCCTGTAGTCGTATAAATATGTATACTATGCAATATTGATACCTACAACATGCCTGCTATTTACCTACTTGAGGCAAGAGTAACTGTTGTCTAATTTTGCCATTTGTTGAATATAAACAATATTTTAACAAAACCACAACTTTGTAAAACCTGTTTCAGTGATTTCAATTTTTAAGAATAAACTATACAATAGGTTAAGTATCGTAATATTTTACTAACTTGATACTGTTTCTACATTAATGCATAAAGCGAAAATGTAGTAAAGTCAAATATTGAGGTAATTTTTATGGCGCTTGGAAAAGGTGCAATATTGAATTATTTTTCATTTCTGTTTATCCTTTATGTTCAAACATAAAATAATTGTGGTGGTTTTGCAGTCATTGCCAGTAATACGTTTGTGCTTTTCTGTTTTAAAAGATAGGTATCTGAAAAGTTGTAAGGTAAACTTTTTGAAACGCATGTAAAGTCTACACTTCGGCTTCCTACATAGTTCGCGTGCGACCACAATAGTGCGGGGCCACAGGATTCGTTTTTCGAAATTGGTAATTAGAACGTAACTTACGTCAGAATAAAGCAAATGCTTGAATTGCCTGAAAAAGAACCATTTTCCCATATGCTGGCCATCTTTGTTTTTTCTAAGGATCCTCTCGTAACGCCTCTCTGCTTTATGTCCAAATGCAGCAAGTTTGTAATGTTTGGCCATCTGTTTAAAATCATCAAAAGTCAGCTCTTTGTTTTCCCTCTCTAGTTCATAGCACTGTTGCCCATCATCACCTCCTTCCAATAAAACGCATGATGTCGTCTTTGTAGGCTATTTCAAGTAAAGCATAAAGTCTAAATATAAACTCTCCTAAAAACTAAATTTATCCTACCTCTATTCGAAATAAAGGGCAAGATCTAGGGTTATGATACATTTTGCTTGATTAGGTCAGTCACTAAATAAACTTTTTTCCTGAACTTCTTTTACTTTTTTCTAAACGACGCCATCTTGTTTTTTGGACCTACTACTTAAGGCCTAACTATAGTAAAGGGGACCTCCGTGGCCGAGTGGTTAAGGTCACTGACTTCAAATCACTTGCCCCTCATCGATGTGGGTTAGAGCCTCACTCGGGGCGTTGAATTCTTCATGTGAGGAAGCCATCCAACTGGCTTACGGAAGGTCGGTGGTTCTACCCAGGTGCCCGCTCGTGATGAAATAGTGCACGGAGAGGCACCTGGGGTCTTCCTCCACCATCAAAGCTGGAAAGTCGCCATATGACCTATAATTGTGTCGGTGCGACGTGAAACCCAACCAAAAAAAAAAACTATAGTAAAGGGACCAGCGTGGGAGCCATCTGGTCTAGTCGCGTAATGGCGGATATGTTTTGAACACTACTTTTTCACTTGGTATAACCAGAGAGGTCTAAATTAAAGCTGGTTTCTAATTAAATTTCATTGTGGGTGTATTTTTGACAGTTTGGTAGAACAATTTGGAGAGGAGGCTATATTTGGTGAAGTGAAACTCAATTTTAGTATGAGTAGTACTTCCAGGTCACAGCAGTGTAATTTTGATGTGATTTAACAGTAAGAAAATGTGACAAGAGAAATCTCTCTTAGAAGATATATGACCCCTACTTTTATCTTCATTTTATGTCAGTTTTATCATAACTCTTTATATTGAAGTAAGGATTTGTTCTCTTAAATGGGTCTAGCTATGTTTGGTAGCTCATTAAAAATGTCAGTTTTATATAGAATATATAGGAAATACTATTTATGCTAGTCTGACCTTAAGACATATTTATGCAACGCCTAAACAATTTTCGTAAACGAGCTTTTATCAGGTGCATGTGACCGGCAATGTTTATTTGCAATTACCACAAGAAGTTTTATAACGGAAGTTATAAGTTTTTATCGCTCAATGAAATGGAAACCGAAACAGTAGCTGAGATATCCAGAGCGTTTGCAAAGATTAATTTGATTTCTCCGCTTAAATCAATAAAAATAGCATTTGTAAATGAATGTTATTGAAACAGATAGTCGAGGAAAAGGGTACGTCTTTTTCCTTTCAAGTGGCGTTACGGCCTGTCAAAAAGTTAACCCCTGTCTAACGGTTGCTTGTTGAGAATGGGTATTAGCAACTGAACTTCGGGTAGAAAACCTCACTTGGCAGCGAATTCAAGTTATTTCGTCATGTTTAGCAGTACGCAGAAGTCGGGTACAAAACGTAAGGTTAGCCTTAGTTTTTCCTCTGTTATTTCATAATGATAGGGATTTTACGAGCTATATCAAATCAAATTACCAAATAGGCCGTGTTAACTGGCCGCACATCAGTGGCATACTAATTTGTAAATTGTTGAAGAATCAGACACCTACCTAGTGGATGGATTATTTTGACGAAAAATGATTTTAAATCAGATGGTAGGATAAATAGAACATTAGGTTACTGTCTTATAATTTTTAATTTATTAGATTCGTCTAAGATAAAAAAGATCGGCAAAAGCCTCCACTTTTATATTTTCTTTTACTTCACCTAATATATTTACATTTATAAGACAGTCACCTAATATTCTCTATTTTCACCCATACTTGTATTTACTAACCTACAATTAGAACTAATTAATACAGGAAATGAAGGCAACAGAAATAAAGAATTAAATACTGAAATACTTTATGTTGCCTTCTGTTAAAATATTAAAATCTTTAATGTGTCGGAAAACACGAAAAAGCCGAAGAAAACCTATTCTTTCACCACCAAGTTACTAAAGATTTTCGCTTTAAGGCTTGTCTGTATGTGCGTACGATTTGGTGTGTATATTTTCCTGATATATTCGTTTAATTGTTCCTTCTCTTGAGGAAGAACACTTTGAATTGGTAAGTCACACTTGACAGAGCAACAGATCTAGAAAGCTGTTGTAATTTCAGGCTGGCCAATCAAACTCCGTGACTTTAGAAAAAACCTCTGACGTTAGAATTATTCTTTCGAACTGAGGCGCCTCCCTGACTGAACGCGCTCCGCGGATTACATATTACTGAACCCGAGGATGGAAAAGTGGCTTTTTTGATACATGCCAAACATCGTATTTGTATGGTCAATATGTGAAAACAAACCCCACTGCGACCCTCTACCTGTGCGCAACAAATGCACGCATCGAATGGTACACTACACGTGAACATTAGCTGACTAGCCAGTGTTTCTTTATTGCCCTATTTACTCTTAATTGTCGTATAATTTTACTCGGCTGAAAGTGGTAACGGATATACTTTGTTGTAGGATTTAACAACTTAATGTATGTTAGCGTAAATACTTTGGAAATAGTGGAATTGACATTTTAGGTAGTAGAAAACAACATAGTTCATAGTGCGGATACTGAATGTCAATAAGGTAGAATGGTTCTCGTCTCGGGGTTCCACACACTGATGACCAATATTTAAAACAGACATTGCAACCAACATTTTGCAAGGTGATCATTATATATTTATACAGATGTGCCCTAGAAGGAAATTTTGCTATGCTTTAACTTGTATTAGATTGATATTTAGGCTTGAGACAAATCTAAATTGATTACCTGATAGGCTCCAGAATCCCAAACGGTGTTAAACTCTACATTGCTTCTGTTATCAATATAAGCAGTCCGCTTTTGCCACGCATATCCAGAGTATGTGCTACCGATATCCAGTGCCACAACCAAATCAGGTTCTTTTATAATGTTCTGTAAAAATAAATGATGAGTGTTTGTGCTTCAAGTGATTACATTTTTGAGCATAAGTAAAAACATGTGTTTTGTATCAATTTATAGATTTGTTCTTCTTTCATACATAAAATATATTTCGAGCGGCGATTTAACATGATTAATTTGTATAAAAGTATAATATAATGTTAGGTCGATTATGAGCCAGTTTTTACAACTTATATCACCCTGTCCTAATCACATTATTAATCTGGCTTTTTTAAAGAGACATCCAAAACGCCTCATAACTCAGACATAAGATATAAAATTGCTGACGTTTCCAGCTTTTGTGATATTGCGGTAGGAACGCAAAATTTAGTTGCATGGTATATGCCTGCTAACTTAAGCTATGGTCCCAACATTTTAAAATGAGCAAGAAAACATATTTAATTCAAGAACGAATCTATTTACTAAGACGTTTTCAGGCCACATTTCAAGGAAACAGATATTTATCCCATTTCCTTAAAAATTAAGGATTTTTTTGTTGGGTTTAACGTCGCGCCGACACATTTTAGGTCATATGGCGACTTAATTAAAGAATTGAATCACTTTATATACGTCACAAATTTGCAAGTCTTTATTCAAAGAAACAAGAAGATTCTAATTCTAATAATAATTTGTGGGTGAATTTATTTATTTTTCAATTATTCATCTCCTTGTAGGAGTAAGTTATAGTACCCACCATAATTCTAACCGCCGGCCGGCCTTAGGCGGTGCCCGACTGTTGCTTTTACCTGCTTATGTTTGTTCTATATATATATATATATATATATATATATATATATATATATATATATATATATATATATATATATATATATATGTGTGTGTGTGTGTGTGTGTGTGTGTGTGTGCGCGTGTGTGTGTGTGTGTGTGTGCGTGTGTATAGTATAGTAGAGAGAATTTATATGAACTAAATCAACACCACAATATACCAGACCAGAGAAGCGACTAGCAGTACAAACGAACACGCACATGTCACAACAAGTCCACTAACCCGATAAGACTATTTTCGATGTTGCTTATATACGAGCCCGAATTGTACTACACATTCGTGCTGGTTCAACATTAACTGATTGGGACCAGGAAAGCTATATTTTCTCTCTTTCTCGTGTGTTTGCGTGCGTGCGTGCGTGTGTGTGCATGTGTTTGTGTGTCTTTGGCGGTGCCCAACAGTGTTGTTTTTTCTGACTTGTCTGTTTGTTTATCGGTGTATGTTTGTTGTGTGTGCGTGTTTTATTCATTCTTGTTTCTGTCTCTTGTAAATGTGTGTTTGCGCTGCTGAGATTTTTTTAATATTCATCCTAGCTCAACTATACCCAAACACCCGACTCGCCTATCTACCCCTTACCCCTCCCCCTTTTTCTGTATTTTGCATATAATCAAGATAAACATGTTGTTTGATTTTTAAAGCAACACGTCTACAATATTTTTATTTTCCGCTACAGCATCTTTTTGTTATGGGTCTACTTTGCGATGTATGGCTCTCTGGTTTTGTGTTGGGTGCTATGTGCTTCCGGAAAATCTACCCTTACATCTTATCTTTTATCTGTAAATGATTACTCCTTTTATGCAAAGAAGGGCTAGTTCTGCTGAAACCAACCATGTAACTGATGTTACATGGAGGTAATTAGGTTACATAATTCTACTCCAAATACAGTTCCGTCTAGGGCCGCCTTTGAATACCCCGTTAGATGATGGTCCGAAATAAAACACTAGATGGGTTGTTCGTACGCGCGTGAGTGCATACATGCGTAAGGACCTCGGACATTATGCTAGGGATTTTTCCCTAAGTTCAATGCTATTTCTAGACTTCAGTAGCTGATAGTTTTATACAACAGCTTCAAATACTGATAAATAAGTTATATTCCTATCAAACTGTCACAAAAAATAGTTTTATTTTATATTTGTTTTCTTGAAATTCGAACAGTTTGTAACTAAGGGTCATATTTTTGAAAAATTTAAAATGTGTATTTCTAGTTAAAATAAGCATTGGTATTTAAGGTATGTCTATTATGAAATATTTTAACACAATAAATAAACTGATACCATGCAGATTATCAGTTTTATTGACATTTTTGAAAATAAACGAAACGGAAAAAAAAAAGTGGAACAAAACATTTGTTCCCTAACTGTACTTCAGTTATTTCCACCCGAGTGCCCATGATAACACTGATGCATTGATCATATCCTATTGTTTGTTTTCTATACATCTATTGCTACTAATAAACTTTGATAATGTGGCAGGTGAGTCCAATAAGTCCAGGGGTGTTTAAAGATAATCCTTCATAGATCTATTGTGCAGCAAATATTGGATTTACCTGTATTGGAAAATAAACAGTGTCGGCTGTATTGAGGTCAACTGCCACATTATCAAAGTTTATTAGTATACTGTATTTATACACATGTACAATACTGACCGGGCATTATGTGGAGGATTATTATTGAATACATGCAGTGGTGTAGCTGGCCATACATTTGCGTAGTTGGCCTTTTTCAGTTGAAACGGAGGGGTGCAGGAGACTGCCTATTCCACTGCGGGTTCAGGGATGCCTTACTTTTAGCATTTTATATTTCAGTGGAACAGAACTTCACTAGCTAGTATCAACATTTATATAGATATTCTTGGGGTGTCTGTGTTAGTTCTTTGAGGTCCTTACTAGTATTTCGGTTGGCTTCGAAATAAGTTTCAGACGTGTGAGCGAATTGAAGTTAATTCTGGGGATGTCAGTGTTAGTCATGGGCGAGTCAGTATTAGTTCTATGGGTGTCAGTGTAAGTTCTGGAAGCAACTAGGTTAGTTAATGAGATGGTGTCTGGTGTAGTTCTGTTAGGGTATAGGATGCTGGATCGAATAAAAGCAAATGTTGCTCTTAAAATGCATTCTAGGTTCGCTTCAACTGTGTCCTACAAAAGGTAAAAAAAAATGCACCTAAGTGGCACTATTCCATAGAAGTTCGTCTGTATTTCTTTGTCATGTTTACGTTGAAGACACATATGTAATATGTCGAAGCCACTTGCTAGGTTCTTGACTTACGACAGATGCAGTTGTCTCAATCCTGATGACACTCAATCGACGGACTTAGACTGTCAAGAGGTAACAGATCTGATTGAAAAATTCATAAGATATACTTATAAGGGTCTGTCTGCTTTTTAGCTTCTCTTTCTATGTCCCCTATTTATTTAGTTTAGTGTTTTCTGTGCTTGAAATATTTACAAAAATGAATAAAGCTGTATATATGTAAGGTTTAGGAAACACATGCAATAAGTGTCAAATATTTATGTAAAAATTTATTTGCTGACACCCTGTACGTAGTTTTTTTTCAATTTTAAACACTTTCCCACCTGTGACCAAGTGCCATTTTTGCAGCATAGGTATATAATAATTATTTACAAAAGGCATGTGAACTATTTTGTTGCGTCACTGGGGGGAAAGATGTTTAAAACGTAAAAATGATTTATGTTCATATTTTAATAGAAAAGAGAATGAGAAATGTCTACAAAGTCTTCTTTTTTGTTCATAAACTTGTAAAATGAAGTCGTATTTATCAAGAAGTTGTCGTCAACTATCATAACTATGCAATTTCAGAAGTCTATCCCCATGTCACTTTTTCCTTAATCGGATAGGCCATCTGAATAGGAAAATGTCCGAGGTCCTTTATTTATCCTTCCGCCGGTGAAAATCTCCAGTGCTAAATGTAGCACCGATTATTTTTTCTACGTTATTATTGTACTGTGGTGCTGTTCTGCGTTGTTTTTGTTCTGTGTTGTTGCTGTTCTACGTTGCTGTTCTACGTTGTTAATGTTTTGCGTCGTTGTTCTTTGTTGTTGCTGTTCTGAGTCATTAGTGTTCAGAGCTGTTTCTGTACTTTGTTATTGTTCTTGGTTATTGCTGATATGCTTCGTTGGCGTTCTGCTGTGCTGAATTTTTGTGTTGTTGTTCTGCGTTGTTGCTGTTTTGCGTTGTGGTTCGTTGTTTCCGTTCTGCTTTGTTGGTGTTCTGCTGTGTTGGTGTTCTGCGTTGTTGTTCTGTGTTGTTGTTATTGTTCGCATTGTTGTTCTGCGTTTTTTATTTTGGGTTATTGTTGTTCCGCGTCATTGGTGTTCTGCATCATTGGTGTTCTGTGAGTTATAAGACGATGTGGACTGGCGGTGCATCCCGTAAACGTCTGCAAAGTAGTATCCTCTCTTGTGGGGTCTCATCCGGTCGGGCTTTTGAATGTTTTCTTCTGTCACCGGCATGGTGCAGTTCCAGCACATGGACGCTCAACGATTCTTGCACTGAGACAGAACCAATCAATACGTTCTCCAAACGCTAGGAGAAACTAACTGTACACAAAAGTAACAGTAATATGTGATGAAAAATACCGGAGCAAATGTCTATTGTCTTAACAATAGCTAATTTGTAACATCGTGCTTGTATGCTTGAGAATAATATTATCAAAATCATTGACTTACATACATAAGATTCTCCAAAAGTATTTTAGGTAAAATATGTGCACTATCTTGGAAATATGGATCCTGGTTCAGAGCGGTTGTTTAAACATTATTGTACCTTTTTACATGTTTATATCTATTTCTTCTTTCATAAAAAGACAAAACAGGCCATAGTTCAGCCTAGCACAGACATCCACAAACGTTTACATTTTAAGGAAAGAGATACTTTTACACATAAATTGTTTGACCTCATATCTAATATTGGTTTATCGTTCCAAGAAATATGGAATTTCAGAACAAATTCAAAAGATGTACAAGACTATTACCAAGGCCGGTTATGCATGAAGGTACAGTACTTCATAATTTGGTTGTTTTCGTTCTTATGATTGCTTTTCGTCAACGAATCACTAAAAGTGTGCTCAATGGCTAATTTATATAACATGAAACTATTTAAGGAAACCAAATCTCACAATTTCTCACACATCGTTATATTTACACATATTTAAGATAGTTTGAACAACTCTCCCATGTTATAAATTAGCATGTTATCAGTATCAAATTTATATCTGATAATATCTTATGACACGGATGTTATAACAGCATTACAACAACTATAGATTAAGCATTTTATTTGTACTCCATAAAAAGACTCCTGCTTAAAATGTTAATTATAAAATTAAACATTGTAAACATTCCTTTGTACGAAATACTTCAACAATTCAATATATTACTTACTATTTCTTACTTCTGTTTCAGTCAATTTAAGTTACGTTAACTTTGTTGTTGTTTTTTTTTTAGTTTGAAAATAGACACTGTATTATCATTATTTGTTCGCTGTCAGCCTAACAAACAGAACTAAGATTTGGTTCCCATATCCTTTATCCAATAAAGGATCTATAAAATGGTTTCAAATTCTGATATTTTATGAGTTATTGTGATCACCCTGTATCCGTCAGCGTTTGTCATGTGTCGTCAGCGATTTTACTTGTTAACATTCTTTTCTTATAGGGTTTATAGTAACACAGACATAGGTTACTGCGACGTTCCATTAGCAAGTGGCTTTCTGCCTCAAATGAAGAAGTATCCACCCTAAGCGATGATTCGAACCTACATTGGCCAGAATGTCTTCCTAAGGTGTCATATCTGATGTTGAAAGCACGATCTGAAGGTCAAATCAAGCAAAAATCTTGTTAACGCTACGGAGGCTATATTTTCTACTTGAACTTTATGAAACAGAGTCAGAATACTGGTCTGTTTAAACTCTAGGTAACATTTTTAGTTGAGACGTCTTGGGACTAGACATAGGATAAAACTTAGAAAAACCTTATCAACACAGCAGCGGGTTTCTATCAGACCTCCGCGAATCCAAAGATCGTGTCAAGTACAAAACAATTTATACCAGACTGACATTAAGGATAATAAAAATATTTGCCTTAACATCAGGGGCCTTGAAAACGCTGACCTTTAATTACCGCTTACATTGCTTGGAATGTATTTCCATGCGATGAAGCAAGATGGCAAAAGGAAGATGCTCGCTCGTGTTTAAATAATTCAAGGTGGGTAACTGAAGTATTCATCCACCATCGAAAGCTAGACCAGTCCTATTAATGTGTCGGAGTGACATTAACCTTTGGGTTTATGTCATATTTGATACGGGTTACTAAGTCAGACTTTAGTCCCACAGACAAATAATTTTTGCGACTTTTCGTTGTCGTAGTAATATCTGTTTTCCAAATGCCAACTAACATAGCTTTCAAATATAAAATACTTCTATACCTCAAGAGGCTTTCGTGATTTCAGCGGCAAGAGGTAAGTTTTCCAAAGTCAATAACATTTACTTCTATGTTGGGAAAGACACTACTAACGTAGTTAATACCAATTATCTTTCTTTTTTTCACAAAACAGATACAAGTTCGCGGACTTCGGGCATAGATTATCGAAAAAAAAAACGCACATAAACTGATCACCACGCGCTTAGGTTGCATTCTATGCTTCCTATTTTATTATTTGCTTTTGATCCAAATGTAAAATTCCCAAATAATCTTTTAAGCTATTGTAAGTAATATGTTTGTTTGAAAGTGATCAAGCCTTGTAAATCATTATCAAGAGGCGTATAAAACATTTATAGTGACAATGAGCAATGATTCAGAATTTATGAGTGGTACAAAATTTAATACAGGATACACGGTCACTTTGAGAAATATTGATCATGAAATACATAAATGTAAAATATTTGAAATAAAAAACCCCCCTGATGTTACTAAGTTCATCAAACGAAACAGAGCCATGTACAATTTGTACATACATTTGTATAAACATGAGCTACTACTCAATTACTTGGCAATATTGCACAATATTTATATTAAATATTACATATGACTTTTGTCATATTTCCACTACAGAAAGTGGAGCGACAGTCTAGTGGATAGGATTTCGGCCGCTCAATCCAGGGGTCGTCGGTTCGAGCCCCACTGGGGTCACGACCATGATTTCTCACATGACACCAGTACTGCTTTTTCCAGGACCGGACTCGAGAGTGGTTCAAATAAGCTTGAAGCTTTCACCACAATCGAGCTAAAACAAACTAGTATAAAATACAGAAAGTACGATTATTATATATCCTTTTGCTACCCTAACAAATATACAACCATGATCTTGGAACAATCGATGTTAGAAACTACAACGTTAAATTGTCATGTAACTCCATATAAAAACTATATACTACTATTGTTTGATCACGTATGCATTAAGTACAGTACATATTTATTGTATTATGAACTTATAGATCTAGCATCAGTGTGAAGGTTAATTAAAATCTGTTCCCTATGTATATAAACATATTATAGCTTCTATTGAAACTTTTGTTGTTTTATAGCCTACATGAATCTGTAAGTTAAAAACGTGAATGTTGTTACTGTTGTTGCTGATTTTGTTCTATGGTTAACACAGTATTAAACAGTTTGTAATGTTAGGAAATCTGTACTTGTAACTAACTTGTTTAATATGATAATATTAAGAGGAGTGTATCTTACAATCTTACAATCTTGAATATTTTTGTTTGAGCTATGAAGGAAATATTTAAAAACACGAAATCTTTTAATAAGAATGAAATATATAAAAAAAACTTACATGTTCCATAGTCCACAACTCGTCTGCTATGTTTATAACACAGCGATCAGATATACTTTGCGCATCATGGTCATAATTAACAAGAGGGATATGGCACAATATCACAGTTATTTGCCCTTGGTTGACAACAATAAGAGAGTAGTTACGCGGAAAATAGTTCCTCTGTTTGATTGTGAATATTGGTGACTTTTTGAGAGAAAGACCTGCAATAAATGGCATAATTAAAAAGAGGAGATATGAAATAGCAGGCACATGTAAAATTAGTCAGAATATGCATAACATGACTTTTTGATAGGGCCACTTTTGTCTGTTTGCGGCAATCTATAGTGTATTCTTCATACGTATGTGATTTGGTTCAAAATGGTGGGGAAAAAAGAACCGGTCAACCCCATGTTTATTGTGGCTGGATTTTTTTTTTCTCTTTAATAGTTCTGTTGAGTCCAGGTATTTTAGGATTTTGGAATGCATGCAAAATTGCAGAAGTGTCCAGTGTCTATGTAGAACATAAAGTAAAAATAACTTTGGTTTTAGGCCTGATACATCGTTATCAGATAAATATATATAGAAAAGTAAATTCAATTCAATTTATTCTCGTTTAAATATTTCATCAAATTGTGTACAAGGTTTTATATGTTCATGTATATAGACATTTTTTCACTAGTTTAAGCAATACACTAACATAGTTTACATTAAGATCTTTGACCAATTTTGTCCAGAAAGTGTACATGGAAACAATCATGAAGATTCCAGCAGCAAAATAGAAACTGTAACACACGGTAAAAAAGAAAAGTTGTATCGTGAACGAAAACAGAATAAAAACAGTTTGAAAAAGTTAAAAATATATTTATAATGTTTAAATGTCAAACGGTAATTCATTCAATAAGATTTAATCTCTGATTGAAAGGAATAAACGGATTAACAGTATTTCATTTAACACTAGTCTAAATCAGTGATTGGAAAACAAATAAATAACAGACAGATGTTAAATATCAATGAATATACATGTATTTAATACATATCCAAAGGGATTGTTTTTCATAGCTTTTATGATCACTCTTTGCGACAACGTTTCGACCAAGGGCCTTAATCAAATCACATCACAAGTCTTAGATTACATATTTTGCAATAACTACTCTGGCAACAAATATTAAGATTAGAAATGTTATATGAAATCACGGATGTCTTTTTCTATTCTTTGATATTATATATTAATTTTAAAAAATCATTAATATTTAATAATAACAACAGAAAGTTAGTACTTTGTATAATAACTGCTATACTGTCATATCTACCGTCAATGTTAACAAATACAAATATTTAACCCCAAAGTTCAGCCTTTAATATATCTAATATATTTTATATATATCTTGTTTAGCTAAATGTATCTACTGTAATATATAGAGGATATTACATGAGTGTCTTTACATATTGAATTTATTAAACTCGTTGAATAAAATAATAAAATGCGAGGTTCTGCCGAGCATTTTATTAATTTTATTCAACGAGTTTAATAAATTCATCGAGGAAAGTCACAAATGTAATATTCTTTTTATCACATTTCAGCTTTTCCACTCAAAATATCAAAAATTCTACTTTCCTTTACTCTACAAACAAGTCAATTTGACCAGCGTCTCCGATATTATAAATGACGATGTCTTTGACGTCAAAGCATTATTACACTAGTGAATAATCATTTTTAAGTAATGGCTTTATTACACTCCTGCAACGTCAAACATGTGATAAATATTATCATTCAGCTTTACAATATTATACAATGTATTAGATCAATTGAGAACATCATATAAAACAGACAGAGCTAATAAAAACATAACTGAGCCAATATGAGAAAAACAGGACCAATACGGAATTCAAGCATTTTGACTGGTTCAAAAGAGAGGGCCAATACGGAGAAGTCAATTCCGTTAGATTTTTAAATGACGTCATTTTGTTTTACATCAGAGTTATAAATTACATTTTTTTCACATTTTTGACCAAAACAATCATCTAACATCAACAGTAGCATGTACATGTAATAACCAAGTATGGCTGGGCGGGATGTACGTCTTCATAGAGTACAACGATACTTTCGCTTATGCGGTATTGTGTCAAAGCAAGTGTTTCCTGTCAGAATTTCTGGCAGTTGTCAATGAAAATAATGAGAAAATATGGAAAATAAGATTAAGTAAAAGGATGAGACTTATCTTTAACAGACATTTTGATAGTGTGGACTATTTGTGCAATGATAGACAGCGATTCAAATGCTGGAAAGTGGATGAATAAGTTGGCGAACAAGAGTGTCAGTTGTAAACTGCAAACAATTTCAGATAAGAATTAAACGAGGCATGGAGATCTATAGTATGTGCTTGCTTGGTTGTATTATCTTGATCAACACATATGTGTACAATTTTGTGTCTCGTTACCTGCAGCCTAAAAGGAATTTCAATTGACTTTTAAAAGCAGTTTTTATCACAGTTCAAATGATAAGATCACTCACTAAAGAAAATAAATAGGAATTCAAAAAATAAGGTGAGATCTTGTTACTCTTGATTATGTCACATCAAAGATATCTCTCAAAATCTCAAGTACCTACATACACCTCTTTCTATTTAACTGGCTAAAATGATTATGATTTCTAAAATAAGTCTAAACAACTTGTCAAGACTTTTCACCTGAACACGCACAGCTGTCATAAGGTAACTCACAGAGTTCTTGTGGTGTTACCGCCAACAGTCAGGCCAATACGACAACTCCTGGACAAATAACAAGGCCAATATGAAATTGCTTGATTAATAACATTATACATTATATTATAGTCTATGAACAGTGTTTACTTATATTCACGCCATAAGATACCTAAATTGATATATTTCTTTATGCTTATTGGTGCATAACCTCAGATGTTTTTTCAATCGTTAAAAATTCCCATTAGCAAAAAAATGAAGCTCACACGTATACTTTTAGGCAGGGTGACCACCTGCACGTAAACCCTGAATGTAGACCTATAGAACTGCAATTTCGTTTACATGTTTAGCCTGTGTACTCTCATTTTAATTACTTCCTGGAAAAGCTGAAGTGTGTCTGAGATCATTTTCTGTCTTGTAAAAATATACGTTCCCTAACGTGACCATAACGTCACGTGCATCATGAACCTTGCAAAAAATAAAAGCTCTGACTACAAATATCATTTCAGAATATTATTTGATAATCGTCACATACGAAGCATCTGCGAGGCGCAACATGAAAAAGTATACAATTGGAAACATATTACTACTGTTTCATCATCGTGCCATCGCGTTTTCACCATCGTACAATCGTTGTTTCATCATCGTGCCATCGCGCCATCGCGTTTTCGTCATCGTACCATCGTGCATCGCGGTTAAGTATTAAATAAAAAGTCACGATTGTCCAAACGGAATACCGTAGTTAACACTATATTATGCCGTACAGGTGTGTATAAAAATGTACTCGGTGTCCAAAGGCTAAATCGAAATACAGTTGAATATAAATATTAAACCCGGCGAGTGCATTTACATGATCAGGGAGTAGGTTTTTCATAAAATATTTCAGGGCGCACTGGCAAAAGGTTTTATATTTAAGTGGTTGAGGATTGGTCGGCGAGACGGTAAACTGCCAGTACAGTCATAAACAGTTTGAATCACAGACCTCCAGATTCTGGCTAAAACGATCTTTCGTTAAACTTTTGAGATTGAAGTATGGTCATATCAGAAAATGTAGAGCATGAGTTTTTGTTTCTAAACTATCTTAAAAAATGCCAAAATCAAGAAAAAAAGAAAGAAAAAACACACTCGAGTCGGGAAATCGAACCCGGGCCTCCGCGTTGATTATAATTTTCCTGCGTTCTTGACCAATACACCACGGAGGAATATGTACTTCGGCGCTGTTAAACATAAAGCTACTACTGCAATAGCAGCAATGCGTCATTGGAAGTACATTCATTTTGTTGGCGTTATTGCTTGCGCAATAGCTGGCAGTTTTTCCGCCAAAACGTTTGATTTCATTAAAAGTTAGCTTAGTTTAGTAATTCTAAAATGCTTGTTGTATTGTGTAATACGCACTATGTTATGTAGTTACATAAAAATTCTGTCATTTATTATTAAAGGACTTTATTCAGTCGCATCTGTGTTGTTATTTTCTTTGAAATCAAACAATGAACCAAGTATCAGACATAAAACAGTATTTATTTTTAGATAAATACCTTTATGGCGGCACGACAAAACTGTAGGAATTATCCGGAATTGGGACGGCTAACGTAGCTATTCTGACGAAGTGTTTATTATCATGATTCACTAATTTATGCTAAACTACTCCACCAGTGCTATCAAAATACAAATTTCAAGAAAAGCATAATCATCACAAACCCGCCCTACCCACCCTTATTTTCATAATACTTTCAGATTGTTTTGGCATAACTTTCGTGTATTTTTCCTGATAATCAAAGACGTTATAAAAATAATCATGAAATCAAAATATATCGACTGTCATGATGTATTAAGAAATTCAAAACTTCTATCTTTTGAAACAGATGCAAATATCATATTGCATTACTAGTGTACAAATTAAAAATGGAGATTGTCCTATATACATTTCAGATTTACTACATTTTGCTCATAATGATCGTTATAGTCTGCGTTCATCCGAACAACAGGATTTTCCTTTTGTTACACCTAAAACAAAATACCTGAAACAAACGTTTAATTACAAAGCTGCATACATATGGAATTCGTTTTCGTCTTACATAAAACTTTTTAATGATATAGCCCATTTCACAGGAACTTCGGAATCTATCGGAAATTTTCGTAAAATCATATCACGTGGAGGCTTATCAGCTGATCGGCTTGTCCAATGAAGTACTGGTTCTTAACTGTACATGACTGTCTTTTAATGGTGAGTGCTTCAGCAGCAGACGAGCGTCCTTTTATTGAATTAACAGACGTTTATTCTACTGAAAAACTGCCACAGACTTTCAGAAAATTCAATATTTCTATTCCCAGTAAACACCTGACGTCGTACCGACGTTGGATTTTGGTCGCGACGTCGGCGACCTGAATCCAACGTCTAACCAACGTCATATCCACGACGTCTAATAGACGTCAGACTTAGACGTCTAGAAGACGTTGGAATTAGGTTGGATAGAAAGTCTGATAAATGTTTTTAGTTATAAAACTAAGTGGTATAATATTGCTAGTAAAGTTTAAAGATATTTACTTGTTTTCATAAAGGTCTGGACATTCGCTTATAAATAATAGTTCATTCGCACATTAAACATTATTAATTATGTTACAATATCGTATGAGATTCTCTATTTTCGGAAATGGATTTTTTTTCACGAATTTTAAACTGTTCAAGAAAAAATTCATTCTATACACATGTATAAATTATTCTTAATTCGCCTAAGGATCTGCTCTTCTACACATGTTTTCTATTAGTCATTCATTCACGGGATAATCCTGCATCGGTTTACACAGTCTTCCTGTAATTTGATAGTTGTTGGGATAAGATAGAGCAAGTTTATACATGTAAATACTTTACACAAAGGGAGGGATCCGCAACGTGAGTAACAGACTTTTTAAAAATATAGACTGATCTACTTATTTTAATACTTATACCTATTAATGTTCCGTATATTTTCAAAGATTGATGCATTTTCGTTTGTTTCTTTAAAAAAGCAATTGCGTTTAACACCAAACTTCATTATATTTTACGAAGTTATAGGAGATGTTTTTATAGAATTTAAAATACTACATATTTGTTTGACACGTAGTAATTATGCTCTTAGTAATAGCACTAGTATATTTGTATAAGTCTTTGATTTGATGAAACTGTCAAATTTATACATTTCAGATGGAAATGTAAGCGGAGTTGAAGAATTATGCAAAAATGACGAAACTTGTAAGTTTCAATGACTGGATTACTTTTAGGACTTATTGTATTAGACTTACGTCGCCATAATGTGAAATAAAGATGATAAAATACTTGTTTCATTGCAAATTACCTTGAAAATTTGGTCAGATTTTGGTTGAAAAGTGGTTAGATTTAGGTTGGAAAATGGTCGGATTGCGACGTCTAGCCAACGTCGGGATCCGACGTCTAAACGGTTTGCAAATCCAACCAAAATCCAACGTCAATCCGACGTCGGGGTCCGACGTCTATACGACGTCTAACCGACGTCAAATGTCTACTGGGTTATTATTACGTATTTCCTTCACACGCATTCAGATTTTCACTCTATCAGGGTAGTTTCTTTCGAGCTGTACACGAATTGACATGTCTGAGTAAGTATTTACATGTATACAGGTATTGTAGCGTAAAAATTTGTAGGTCAAGTTCCGAGACAAAGAAAAAGTAGAAATCTTATTAACCATTCCCTACAGTTCTTCACATTGTTGACTGGTAACCGATGAAATTTTACATCGTTTCATATACCCGATATGTTTTTGCATCCCTTGACTATTCCATACAGCGGCATTTTTACGGCGGTGTCAAAACTTCTGCAAAGAATCCGTCATTTTCCTTCCCTTTGTTTCGAAATATGTTACTATTTATAGCGTATTACGACTGTATTTTGTACATACATCATCCAGCATTGCTATATAGTTTTTGCAGTTAATTGCTTGTAATAACAAGAATTTTGTTGCATTAATGTTATCATGTTTTCAAATGAACGTGAATATTGAATTATTCGATAAACAATAACAATAATAATTGTATTATCATATAATCCAAATCTGCAAACATGAATATTATTTCATGGGACAGACTTCTTTGCAATTCTTGTCGTGAATTAATCTTTGGGACACGTGTTTAATTTTTGCACCGTGTTTGCAGTAGGTAGATTTTCAGTAAATATGTCGCAAAGGGTTAGAATTTTAGAGCCTGAATGTTTGATATCATTTGTTATTACAATGTGATGAAACAAGAAGTATAACCTTATCAAACTTGCGTGGTTAAAACTTGTGTCAATTTTTATGTTATATACATATAGGTATTGTTACAGAACTACTTTAATGTAAAATCTAGTGAACATCAAATACCTGTATGCGGGGATTGTGACAACAAATGCGAGACTTCTTTTAAAACATAGTTACTTCTGTTATACTTACAAAATTTTGTATAAAATACTTTTAAGTCTTCTATAATTTTAGACGTGTCTGTCGAAGAAATATTTAAGTTATTCCGATAATATGTATTTTTGTATAATTGATTGATTCTAAATTGACTGTATGATTGTGTTAATGCATGAATGTATATGAGGCAGTTTTTTTTCCGCCACAACATTTGATTTCTTTAAAATTTTGCCTAGTTTAGCAATTATTTTAAAAAGCTTCCGCCACAACATTTGATTTCATTAAAATATTGCTTAGTTTTGCAATTTTTAAATGCGTGTTGTATTGTGTGATTGGCACTATGTTATGTAGTCACATAAAGATTCTGTCATTCATTATTAAATGGCCTTATTCATTTACATCAGTGTTGTTACTTTCTTTGAAATCAAACGTAGAAAAACTTCCAATAAACCAAGTGTTCAGTTGTTATTACTTTATGATTAAGGAACTCCGGTACCCGTTCAAAACGCTTTTCAATTTTGAATGGAAACAATAGTAAAAGCAACTTATTCTAATGTGTTTCCATACCATATAATCTGTCAGTAACTAAGTTTCAAAGCTTTCTCAATAATTTCCGAAATCTTAAAACAATTGTTGTCTCTTAAAAATGAAAACAGATAAACAAAACAAATGTCTAAACAAGAACCATCAAATAAACTGCCCTAGATGAACAGCAGTCAATTGAACAGAATTTCTCAGGTAAGAAAAATGAACTATTCACGGTACGAATTTCTTGGGAAAATAAAACACAGCGAGGAAAGAAACACAGAAAACGGAGGGCATGACCGAAAGAAGTTACACTTAGGCGTAAAAAAAAATGTTTGTTTCCGGTATCCGGCCTACCCTAAATTTTTTGCCCGACCCTAAATGTTTTCATGGCCTTGGAGAATATTTTTTAAAACTGGCCATGTTTTATGCTTTAAACATGGCCAGTGATGAAATCAATGAAATCAACTTACCGATGCTCTAAAGGCACAACCCCCTTACTTTTATTCATTTGTGGACACAAAAAATAACTTCCGAAAAGTCTCCCTTAATAAAAATATCCATAAAAAAAATTCCGACCTACCTACGCTAATTTTTTAGCATGTTACCGGAAACAAAGAATTTTTTAGGCCTTATTCAATACAATGGAAGTCCAGTTTAGACTTTTGAATAATTCTAAAGACTGAACATATATGACTCATATGTTGTTCAGAATGGATTCAATGTCTCACTTTATTCTATAACCATGACATTTATAATTACTATGTAGCAAAATCTTCACATTATTAACTACAGACGTTAATTCTGAACCATCAAGAATGCTTTTGATTAAAATAATTGGGTCTTAATGGCCTTGGTGGTTTAGGTCGCTGTTTTGAATCACTTGGCCCTCCAACCTTGTGGGTTCAAAATATAGATTGGGTGTATTAGGTCACCTTGTGCCTTCCCTCTCAACGGACAGCTGGAAAATCGCCATATGACCTACAAATGAGGCGGTGAGACGTTGGCCACAACAGAAAAAAAGAAAGAAAACAAAACAAATTACTTAAAAAATATTTTTCACTGTTTGATAAATGTTGATTAATACCACAAAAGAAATCCACTGAATTGGGAATGATAACTTTTATTTCGGGCGCCTGTAAGAGACAATGCAGTAAAAAAATGACAGTAATATGATCCCAACGTAACCTTTCGTTTAATACTGCACAGTATTATTATCGTTCGTTTTACATAACCCTATTTAATGCATGTCAATGCATACCAGGTAAACAATGTGTACTACATTTTACTATACGGTAGATTTGCACTGGGAAGACCGTTATCGATTATGAAAATGTTATTTGTTATTCTTTTATGCCTATTCCATTGTCAAAATAAAATATTAATGTTTATAGATAATGATAATTATAGTCCCTTCAATCTGACCAACCTTTCAATTTCTAGACGGCATAAATTGACATATTGACATAAAATAGCTTAAAATATAAAGGTATCTCCTTCTTTTTATAAGATTTTAGTTCCGTTTAATTTCCTTTTAAAGAGCTCACAAATATGCAATACCAATTTACAATACATAATTAACACTTAGTAGTCATAGATTGTGTTTACATTTCATAAATGTAAATCTAAAAACGTTATGCAGCACTCCATAATTAATGTGTCTTAATGTTTGTCTATCAGAATTCAAAATAAGCACTATCTGAAATCAGGCAGTAGAAAAACTGAGCATTGACGTTATCTATCTGTATTCAGATAACTATAAATTTTGCATCTAATAATTAATGTCTCTAAACAATCTAAACTCTAAACAATATTAGACTAAATACGTGAAAATACACTTACGGCCTCCATTTTGTTATGATCTGAAACTGAACTGCGTAGTTGATTGCAAACCCGAAACGAGGCTGAAACCAACGAGGAAGTTTACAAAAGTTTTAAGTCCAGTACATTTATGGCTTGTACCGTAACGCCTATATATACTACATATTCTTTTTGTATTCCATTTTTGTCATTTGCGAACCTGTGAATGTAGTTAGTGTATATTCTATGTAAATATAACAAACTTATAATCTTACAATCATTTATCTGAGAAATCTCTAATCTATACATCAAATAAAAGTCGAGTAGCTAGTCTTTCGTTATACACAAGAAATCAGATACATATAACATATCTCTACGATATTTTGCTTTAAAATAGTAAACGAATAATCTGATTTCACTCATTTATAGACCTATATTGCCCAAGATGTCCATACAATCGCTTCAAAAATCTGAAAATAAAAGAGAATCAGTTCACAGGCAAGACAAACTGTATTCAACACATTCAATTTGTATTTGTCAGTTTCCAAAATGTCAAAATGCTTGATGCTTGATTTATCGATACCTTTCCGGAAAATTACTAGAAGAACCAGTAGATGTTTATTAGTTTAATAAAATCAATATAATACAACTCGTATACCTGAAACAGGAAACACTAAAAAGCATTTAGACACTTACAATGAATTTGAATTCCTTATATAAAAATGTACAAGGAAACAGCTTTATCCGAAATCGGATAACAGGCAGACTGCGTATTATTGTCATTCTATTTTACATAAATTGTACAAGTACAAAAGACTGGCAGACTTTTCCGCTGTACACTTAACCAATTATTATAATTTACAAAATAAAATTTGCTCCTGGTCATAAAACGTACAAAATAAATAGTGTGAGTAGTTCTATCCAAATTCAGCCTATTGAAATAACTATCTTAAGTTGGACTAAAGAAAAACTGTTTCGTCTTTGCTATCAAAATTCAAATAAGCACTATCTGAAATCAGGCAGTAGAAAAACTGAGCATTGACGTTATCTATCTGAATTCAGATAACTATAAATTTTGCATCTAATTAATAGATGAAACAAATAATGTGTATTGTTGTTGCTATCTGAATTCCATCACCCACAAGGGTATATCTGGAATCGGACAGTATAAAAATTGTGTTTCACCATTGCTATCCAAATTTAAATAAGCATTATTTGAAATCAGGCAGTAGAAACATTGAGCATTGACTTTACTATCTAAAGTCAGATAATTATAAATTTTGCATCTTAATATAAAAAAGATGAAATAAATAGTGTGTTTCTGTGTTGCTATCCAAAGTCCGATAAACCATAACAAATATCTGTAATTGGACAGAAGAAAATCTAAGTGTTATTGTTGATATCAGAATTCTGAAAAGCCAAAGTATGTTGATATTGTGTATAACTATCTAAAATCTAGTTAAAGAAAAGCTATCTGAAATCAGAAAAATAAAATGCGTGTTGACGTTGTAATCAAGACTCTAGACTTTCAACTTTCTGTTTGTTTGTTTGTTTGTCTGTTTGGGTTTATTGACGCACATAATATTGGTCAGTTCAAGTAGCTATCCTCTGAATAAAATATCAAGAAGAGAGAAGGTGAATATTTTTTACAGAACCGTGTTTCGTGTATATATTTTTCATGTGTTAATAGTTATCTATAATTGTTTTAGTCGTAAAGATTCCTTTGATTGACCAAATATCAGTCGGAAGCATCGAATGGATGAACTTCAATTTCATGCTTCCAAAGATAATTTCTGGTTTACAACATTTGCTTAAAGTCCTGATACTAGTGTTCAAATTAAATGACATTAATGTTGTCAGTCAAACATTTCAATGTAAGTAAAGCTGGAAAGTCAATATATGATTAGCAAACACCATGAAATAGACTAGCTCCTAGACTATGATATATCTTTTTACAATTTTATGATTAAATGTAGTGAACTGGGCCAGTCTATATCCTATGTCCATGATAATTTCAACATCATTCCCCTGTGAAAATCTCTAAAAAAAGACTGGCTTTTGTCTCTATGAACTTTAATTCGAAAAAGAAGGGAAAAATGTAGAAATATATTTATTATCGGTCTAGTGGCTAGTCTAACCATGAAAGAGAATAAAAAAGAAATTAGAACGTTATGCATTATGTTCTCTGCCGTCTGTGGCACCTAGCAACATAATATTCTCTGGACAGCTAGGGTAACATCGGATTTCTATTAGTTATCAAACAACTGAAAGAATTAATTTTCGTGTATGTTATATGATAGGCGTATACAACATACCTATCTCATATAATTACCATTCTTATATAAAGATATACATATAGGAACGATTGTTTGGTTTTGTTATTCTATAATAAAGATGGAGCCAGCCCAACACGATGTGTTAAGAGAGTAGTGGAAATATAGAATAGAAAATTTAACGTAGAAACTCCACAGTCGTTCAACACATCAAAAAATGAAAATGTTGCAGGCTCGGTTTGAGCATGTGAAAATACATGCTACCGTCCACGCTCTCTAGCCCCGAGGTTAGCAGAACTCAACATTCGCACACGTCAAAAGTACTACAATTATTAAGAGACATCCGTAGATGTGTTCATACGACGGTTAATATGGAACATTTAATAATTTGGTAAATTGAATATGTTGCCCAGCGTATGCGGACTCAAAGTTCTCTGTTTGCCAATTCGTTTTACTTTGGCAGCGTACGCCGTTTCGCCTCGGGCAACCGCCTAGGCGTTTGTTTGGCTTTCCGGCATTGCCCGTGTCTATCCGGCGTACGCTGATGTGTGCGGGTCTTGCGAGATTAGCAAAGTGGCAAACCATTTATTTTCGCGATATGAAATTGAGTAAACATTTGGAACTTAGGAATTAATAACAGTAAAGGTAGAAACGTACCGCAAGAAGTATTAAGTTATTATGTTAACTTATTTGGAACAAGTCGCAATAGAAAATCATAAAAAGTGGAATGTTTTTATTTGCAGCTCACGTGGCCAGCGTACAAATTGTACGCCGATGCGTTCGTTTATTGATAAACCTGCGAGATTGGTTTCCTTCTCGATCACATGACCGACATATCCCGGATTGAGTGAAACGAATTGGTATTTTGGTAGGTAGGTTAGGCTTGCGTCGCCATACGCATGCGCATCCAAGTTTTTCTCTTGCGAATTGGCTCCCCTTATAGCGTCGCTATGCGTATGCGGTTCCTGCAAAAGCATATAATGGTATTCTGCTGACTATTAGCTTCGGAAAAATAAACTTACAAAGAATATATATAGTTATAATACTTTTAAAAAGCAATGGTTGCAATATCTGGCCATTTAAAAGATATGAACCACAGACACCCGGTTTACCTCTTTACCTGATATGATCATTTGTTATAAACACATTATAGCTACAAAAATTGCGACACTCCTTATTTCTTATTTATTGAGCTTGATTTAGACTTTTAAGACTTTTAATAGAAATTATATAATTATCATACCCTTTCTTACTTACTGTGGTGAACTAAAATTTAGCGGGAATACTTTTGTAATGACCCTTGTTATTACAGTTCTAGTTTCTGTTTCGGTATTGAATTTTGCTGCGTAGTAGATTTTAACGGTATGATCGACCAAGCGAAGGATTAAAAGATGGAAATCGTGCGTGTACAGTTTCTGTACATAACTAGGTTTATTTTTCTAGTGTGTTAGAGTGGTTTGTATTAATATGAATTTCAACATCGCTATGATGAATCTATTACTTTAAAGAATTCTAGGTCGGTCTCTCATTAAGCGTCAAAATGAACAATTGTTAATATCAGTAATTACGTGCAAATTCAGTCATTTACCAGAAGTGAAGGTGTGCCAGCTTTTCAGTTATAAAATCGTTAGTACTTTAAAATTAAGAAATGTGTAAGCAATTAATCTTTGAACTCATTAACCTATGTACTCGTTATTCATGACATTGTAAATATAAACATACAGACGTCTATATTTATGTTAATGAAGTTTGTATATGCCCCTGAAGTAGATGTTTTTAAATGTTAATTCGTAACTTTTGTTTCTTTTAACTTCCTAATGATAGTTTTTAAATGTACTTGTTATGTTTTAATCGGAAGTAAATATTGGTCATGCTCAACGATTTATCGCTGTAATTGTGATATGATAAAAGGTTACAGGTAAACAAAGATTACACCATTTGAATGATATTTGAAACAGAAATAAAGATATAACAGAAGAGGGTTTGTAAATAATAAACTTGATTATGGCTAAGCATGTACTTCGTTGTAGGTTTTCGAAAACACATCTTCGTTTGTCGGAGCACAATCCCAAACAGACAAACAGGCTGTAGAAATTTCTCAGTCGCGTTTTTACTTGCTTCACATTATCATCATGTTTAACGTACGTTGTTCAAACCGATGTGTGTGTGGGTGTGGTGGGGTGCGGGTTGGGGGGGGGGGGGGGGGGGGGGGGGGGGAGAGGGGCGATTAGATCATAGAAATTGTTCGCGAAAGCATAAGTCAAAATGGTTAGAAAGAGCTACGGTTAAGTCATTTAATGAATTTGAGCTTTTATGGTCTGGTGAAAAATGTTTGACCATAACGCAAGGCTAGCTTGTAACTTGAATGATTACATAACGACATGAAATTCACCGTAATACGATTTTGAATGCCCTAGTGATATGGATCATATCTCGTTGAAACAAGGGCAAAACTCGGCAAGTATGAGAAACAAGGCCAATATGAAAACAGTACCTAAGCCTGTTAGTACACATGTAAAATAATTCAGTATATTTTCAGAGTAACATACGGAAACCTGAGCTTGTTGATGCTATTGACTTTGGCAGTACATATACTGGCTATGCTTGGCAATGGAGGGCAGACTTTCTTAACAACAGAAGCAATGTGAAAATTCAACAATAACTGAGGTAGTGGAGCACTACAGGTTAAATATCCATGTCTCTTTAGTAAGACTATGTATTTTGACAGTTTATTTAAAATTTAATGGTTAAATGTTTTCTTTTCAATATATTTAACAAAATACTTTTTTTCTGTTCTAATGCTCAGGGGTTTTAGATGCATAAACTTAGATGTACAATTTCTTTACAGCTTCATAAAACCTCAACGTGTATACTGTTGGAGGCGAATGAAAAGAACGGCGGGATGGAGTATAAAGTTGACTCTTTCGGTCAAATGGCAGAAGATATATATAAAACGTTGTGCAAAGAAAATGAAAATGATATACATGGGAAATGGTATTTTTTTTCCAAAGATTCAAACATCTTTTGTATTCAAAGGTAGATATACAAATAATGTAAATCTACAGTTTAATATAACTCATTTCTTAGAATATCAATTACGAAAAACTGTTATAGACTCTTGTTGGACTACTGACGAGAAATTTATAAAGCCATTCAGAAAGTTTAAGTTCAGTTATGATAAAGTTGAAGGTTTGCTGATATCAGTAATTAAACAAAGCTCTGATAGACTACTGATAAGGCCGTTAATGATTACCATTACGAAGCTGTTATCACTATTTACAGTTATCCAAAGTCACTAGAAACATGAATTACTGTTTGCTAACTTGCCTTTCACTAGAGCACTAGCGAAATATTTAAACCAGCTAAATTACCAGCTGTTTTACAAAGAGCATCGAAAGAAAAATCATCATAATTACATTAAAACGTAAATATCGTATGTTTAACACACACACACTATTGTGATTGGATGCATTTGTTTAGAAATATGAGAAGGATATAGATATTCTTAAAATCTATGACAGTTCCGTCATTTTCTTGCTCAAGTGTGACTTACCTAATATGATGAAAAGTAGTAAAGCATAATAATTTAAGTGAAACAATATGTTTATATCTTACTAATATGGATTATGAAGAATATTTATTTTTTGAGATAATTTTCAAGTTTATAATCAATTATCATGATGAGTTTAAAGTTGTTATTTAAACTTGTTAATGTGAATGCATAGTCCAGTTTTATAGCTCTGCTTATTACTTATTTAGCGAATACCCTTTCGTCGACCTTTATATCTAATTTTCCGTTCTCGTGCATTTACGAGTCATATGACATTCCAATGTGAACAATCGTAGAGGTTTTAGAAATTGTTTATATCTATCATTTACACATTCTTTAGGGTTTTCATCAAGAAGTACAAGTTGAGGATCAGATTGGTCAGCCTTTGCCACTGCTTGACATTGTAGCCAAATTCATTGAAGCCCTGAAGAACCACTTCATTGAAAATTTGGAACAGAAGGGACAACGTGTGGAAATGGATAAAATATTATGGGTAGTAACGGTTCCTGCAATTTGGTCTGATGAAGCGAAAGTATTTATGAGACAAGCAGAAATGGTAAGAATAGGTTACAAGTTAAAACTTTGATTTGTGTCCGCCATTATGTGATGACAGTTCGAATTGATACATATTTACATGTGGACCTTCATTATCATGGTAGAGTTATGCTCGTTTATTTTACAATTTAAACCTGTGAAATACACAACTTGTAGAATGAGTTGCACATATGCAATACCAACGAACGCTATGAACCTGAATCACATCTAGAAATTAAATAAATTCATAAAAAGATGTATGTCCGTAGGATACTCGTATCACCAACTTCCTGACACTGTATGGTTATATGATAATGCAAGACTAAGTAAGCTTGTAGTTTGGGGTGCGGGCTGTCATAAAGGGACTTATGGCTAAAACATCATCAAGAAAAATAAGATCAAAGAAACTGAAAGTCTAATAAAACAAGTTATATATATATCTTTCGGGGATGGAGGTGTTTGGGCTGGGTTAGGAGAGATTAAAACCGTACGTGCGCTAAAATCATTTCTATAAAGTTTCATGACTCCAAGTCAAATACTTTTTTAGATATGTGTGTCACAAATGTTTAGAACCTAAATACATATTTTGTTCAAGTCTATGACCATAGCTCTTGTCTTGCAGAAAAAAGTATTTGATGCACATTCTTGATGATAATCCTGTGTGGTTTCAATACTCCAGATTAAAAAGACTTCTTCATATAGTCGAACAAACATTTAAGGCCTTTTGTGCAGATTATTTATTAAAACTCTGATCTGGGACAGTGCAATTATTATTATTATTATTATACCGGATTTGTTGAGCACCCTTTTCATATGAAATATACGTTCAAGAGCGCTTTACAATTAAACATGTGACATATGTAGTAAAATCATAAAAACATAGATATGCAATATTAAGACTAAAACTGACACTGAATAACACCCATTTATAAATGATTTATTCGAAGGCGTTGTGCATAATAATAAAAATAGTTATTATAAAAATATTAATAATTACAATGATAACAATTACAGCCCTTTTGTAACTTACAGTCATGACTGCACCCCTCCCCTTGAGGTCATTTTACCCCTATTGCTAATACCAGTGCTTAAAGCAGACGACAGGAACATCATATGAACAGTATTTATTTATTCTTAGGAAGGTGTAAAAATGCATTTAATGGTGATAAACATTGAATCAATGGTAATCACGAGTTGTATTGATTAACTGAGTGTGATACGACAGCATCATAATGATGTTGGGCCGCTTTTGAGGTGATGGCGTTGCCTAGGAGACGACAAATAAATAGTGTGCATGTTCTGAAATCTGTAATTTAGGTATTTGCATTTAGTATGTTCATATCCTTCATATTTTCAAATGTTACCAAAATAAGACCAGAAATAAAGAAATGAGAGCACTTTTCCGGGTATTTATTGAACACCCCTCGTATAAGTAGATCTTTTGTTAATTCTCGCTTATGCTTCACATGTATACTTCAAAATTTGTCATGTAGATATGTTGGGTTTTATTTTTTCTCTGCTTCATATTGAAGAAATATGTTTTCGATAAATACCCGCCCTATCATTATGATCCGTATTCATATGTACATATACAAATATATTCTATATCTGCGCTTTTTGTCACGTTGACGTTCGCGTCCAAACGGACGTGACGTCGTTTGTATTGTTCGTTGTTATTTCTGACGAAGACATAAAGGTCGAAACTAGTAAAGAATGTGTTGTCTTGGTAATTTTAAATCCTTTTGACCTACCAGCTTGACTAATGCACTTATGCACAACAGAGCAATTCTTACTTCAAGACCGTTAATACAAAGCATTTAATTTAAGAAGTTAACTTTCGGTACCAGGTGGAAAGCACTTTTCAATTTGGAATGGAAACAATAGTTTAAAAAACCCAGCTAAATCTCATTTGTAACTCATTTAGATTTGAAGATTGAATACTGCTTAAGCCTGTGCTAGAGGGCGTGGGCAGTGTTGCATTTTCCACAACTGCTCATGAACAGACTCAATCAAACCGAGTCTGCAATTTTCACTGTTTGCATTGTTCTCGGTGCTTCCGATGGATCTACTGTCCAAATTGTATTTCTATGACATATAACCTGTCCGTAACTTAGTATCAAAATCTTCTTATGAAATATAGCAATAATTGCCTGACATCTTTTTTTCTTCTTTTGTTGTCGTACGAGGTCAGTCACTTTAAAATAGCATGAAATTCAATGTCAACTTAAATTCATTGACCAATCTTACAGTTTGATTATTTATCAGTATTCAAAATGTGCAAGTATAATATGATCAGCTGAATATAATTTTGCTAAACCATACCTTAATTCCGTTTATAGAAAAGCATTTATCATTTTTGGTTCAAACCGACAGAAACATGTTTTGAAACATTTATTGATTTTTGTTATTTAATGAAATTGTCATTACTAAATCTAAAATAAATGGCGTTCCGGTAACCCCATGTGTTGGTATGCTTGATTCAGTTGAAAAATTGTTGCTGCCGTAAAAAGAATTTAGAATAATGTAGTTATAATGCACCCATTGTAGTTCTGATCAATGCAATACTTTTGAAAAGAGAGAAGAAGTTCAATTGCTAAACAATTGCCCAATTCAGCCATATAACGCTTACTAGTATTTATTGCAGCATAACCTTTTACCTGCATGTACAACAGATGACAAAGCGCATGCATATGATATTGATTACAGATTTTAATACATAGGTTACCTATGCAGACTGATCTAATTACTAGTATATAATAGTATTGAAAACCATCTAAACAACTTAGAACTTAATGACATTAAAGATGAAAAATTGAACAAAAAAATTGGCCTTGTGATGAAATTAAGCAAAAAAGAAATTTCAAAATAACACCTTTTAAAGTTCCATTCAGGTATGACTTCTGAGTTAATGTTTTATAGGATTACACAAAATGTAACTGCCGACCTCTCTGCTATCAAAGTACTAGAGAATGGATTTCTAGAAGAAATATGTCTGGCCCAAGGAGAACCAGCAGGTGGGCAGAATGTAAACGACGCATTCTTTCAAGTTTGTCATGACAATTTTGAAGGCGATTCATGGAAGCAAACATTTGGAAAGGCCAAGCCCACAGAGATGATGGACATGGAAGACGACTTTGAACAGAAAAAAGTCAAAATTGGGGTTCCTGATTCTAGAGCTGAAAACATCGCACTGAAGGTCCCTTTTGCTGTAAGGAAAGAAATAGAAAAGAATACCATACGACTGAAGAGTACAGCGGATACTGACAAAAAACTGAAACTGAAAGATGATTAGTTGTTGTTTAACTCTACATTCATTCGAAACATCCTCTTTAAAGAAACCTGTGAAACCATTTGCAATATAATGAAGCGTGAACTGAAAAAAGATGGGTTGCGAGAATGCAGAACAGTTGTCTTGGTAGGTGGATTTGCAGAGTCACCGATAGCAGTCCAGCATATTCGGAAAACGGTTGAAGAATCTTTCACTCAAATCAAAGTTGTTGTTCCAACTTCCCAATTTCAGGCTGTTTTGAAAGGAGCTGTTCTATATGGACATGATCCGATGATATTCAGAAGTCGCATATCGAGGTTCACGTATGGTATAGGGACAAATTCTCTCTTCAACGAGAAAATACATGATGCGAAGAAAAAATGGCTTAATTCAGAAGATAACAAGTTTTACTGCAAGGATATCTTGTCGGTTCATGTTAGAAAAGGTCAGTCGGTGATTTTGAAAGAGCAACTAGATCAGCGTAAGTATCATCCAATGTATAAAGATCAGAAAAGTGTCAATTTTTCGATTTTTGCTTCGACGAAAGTACCAAAGAAAACAGCTGGAACAGAGGAGCCCGAAAATATAATGTACACAACAGATGAAGGATGTCGAAAGATAGGTGCAGTTGAGGTACAGTCTCCAAATACAAGCCTTGGAACAGACAGAAACCTTCTTGTTACGATGGTTTACGGTGGCACAGAACTATCGGTTATCGTAAACGATGAAACAAGTGGCAATGAAATCAATGCCGAGATTAAGTTCAGCAATATGTAAACTGATGGGAAGAAGTTAACATATACAGAAGAAACTCCGAAAACCGGACACAGTCGGGACCAAGTCAGAAGTACATTTTTTAGAGGATTGCAGTTTTCAGAGGATTTTGCACACATTTTTGAGAGGATTTTAAATGTATATTTATCATTGCTATTTATTTCATGTGACTGTATCAAGTTTTATGTCTATAAGGTTTTTTCGTTTCCAAAATCTGCATTGTATGTCTCTGTTAAAACGGAACTGTTTCCACTTAATATTATATAATGTAATCAAAGCGCTCAAAGCACTGATGGTGGCTGCTAATCAGATTGTAAAATGTTGGAAAGAAAGTTACATAATAAAAAACACTGAGTAAATAATATGGAAAATCATATTTCTGCCTATACATACGTTTGGAAATAGTTAAAATCATTTTTAAAGAAAAATAATAGCAATAATAATGAAAATGCATTTTGCCATTTTGCAATGGCGAATGCAATTTTCTCGTACTTATTTAGAAAAAAAACCAGTAATGATATTATATCAAAACATACTAACTTTAAAAATGGTCGGTTAATGTAACAATATAAGCCAAATTTCATTTTTGTATATCGCGTATAAATATGGGCTGAATTTGCCAAATACTGGCGTGGCAAAAAGAAACCGGCGGCTATTATCTGAGGAATTTTTACTATAAATCAGAAGAACTTTTTTTTTGAAAAATATTCAGCTTTTGTTTCAAAATTAATGCTTTTTCATTGCAAGTCGTTTTTTACATACACATTGTTTCAGTCTTTAACGAATAGTTTTGGTCTTTTTTGATTGTCTGTGACAAAAACTATAACATAAATTATATCAACGGTGTTTTTACTATAAATAACTAATATAATTGTAAAGTGTCCGATTTATAATTGTATGGGAAGATTAAATAAATAAAGACTGTCTATGATAATATACATTTTAATGATAAGCTACGATTGCATGTTGATTAAACTCTGATAAAGATCTTACTCATACTACAATGAAATATAATATGTAGGCGGGGCTTAGAGAGTCTGGTTTTAGATTGACAGATAAACTCTACTACAGTACAATAATCTTCTTTTTTTCAAATAATTCAACTTTTAAGATGTCTTTCTAAATCTTTTTGACAGAGCCTGCCTTAAATCATATACACACTGATTTAGTCCTTATCAGATACCTGTGGTTTTCAGATGAGATTTTTGTGAAAGAAAACACCGAAAACATTTACCACAAATTTACCTCAGAATGTCAATTCTGCAGCCAGTGTATTTTAGAAGTGCATTTATTATCATTCCATCTCATACTCAAAAGTCCGCTAACATAACAGCAGGCTTCGCAAAAATGCTGAACATTCAGTCGAACAAACTTACAACTTTAGTCAGACCGAGAAAAATATTAAATAATGGGTAACTGGCGAAATAAAACCGTTTTAATGTTGATACATGTATTTGTATGAACCCAGACAAATTCTTCAAAAATAAGCCGCACCATGAGAAAACCAACATAGTGCGTTTGCGACTAGCACGGATGTAACGGGAGTCTACAAGTAGGATCGCGTTTTGCGTAAAAATTTCTAAATGCAAAATCACATAATTTTCACTTTACACTTCGCGTTCCGTGTTGCCATATTACTTAACGATTTCGCATCGTAAAATGTAAAATGATGTTTTTAATTTCACGATAAACGCGTTGCTCTTTTTTCTTTTTGCACCTCGAAAAAAGAAACACTAATGAAACAGATAACATAGTAGTTTGTTTAATATGTAAAAGACGTTATCTCACTTTCTTAAAGAAAACTAGGACGCTCTTTTAAATATTCATATATTCTCAGTAACAATCTAAAGGACTTCGGACACATTCTGTATGAATTTGCCTACTCCAAGAGTGAAAAATAAACTACTAAGAAATAAGTATTTAATTACATATGCCATCAAAATACATATTTGAGATTATTTCTTAAAGTCAAATTTTCAATATTTGTTTCATAGAACAGTGATTTTTGTTCTAAATAGAATTACGTACCCTGTTATATTGATATGAAAAGTGTTTTGCTTTATACAACATTGTTCCCACCCGTGCATCAAAACCATATTTGGCCAGCATATGTAGATATTATTTATACACATTTTCTGTGACTATTGTGTTGATGCAAGGGGTGGAACAGTACTTTTAAACAAAAAATATAACTACAGGGTATTCCCAAATGTAAAGTAACCAATACTTTTTATATTCATTTTTAATAAATTGATAGTCACATATTTTTACATCTGTTTGTAACTCAAATACTATACAAATGTTTGAAAGGGTACACATAGGCATGTTATACATGTTAAGTAGTGAAAGAAGCAAATACTGTGAATTCATTATTATTCGTTGGGTTAAATTTTCATTGGCGTATCCTGGTTGTTTGTTGCAGTAGATAGACAAATGTGTGCTTTAACATACTTGCGACACACCAGGTAATCTTCTGCATGCCCCCACCCCCACCCCCACCCCCTCGCGACGCGCACACCACTAGCGATGAGGATGTAATTTGTTTTCCACTTTGTTTTTATTATTTTTTGGTATTTCTTATATGTTTTTCATTTCTTTATTTTATTTCATCTTCCTCTGTGCATTTATATTTCTTTTAGACACATACTAAATGTCACACGCATTCATTACTTCATGTTCTTCCTTCTGTGAAAACGGAATTGAAGACTGTTCGTTGCGGCGGACTAGGCCTAAACACCAAAAAAAAAAAAAAAAAAAAAAAAAAAGAGGCAATATGTGCACAGCAGTTAATCTGATCCTGACTATAGTCTATCCAACAGAAATAACGCTTGGCATTGATATGCCTGTGATGCATAGGTCAAGAACAGTAGCTTCATGGCAGGTCATATCAGTGACGGTTTCACATTCAGTGTGATGCCACGAAAGTGATGTATCAAATCGCTTTCCATGCAGATGGCATATATAAATGCGGCTAGACGCGAAAACGAACTAAAAGATCCAGCCAAGTTTTAGGTGGATGTTTTATGCAGCGACTTGGATACATTTTTATTACATGTTTAAGCCAATTGAGCCGTATCATGAGAAAACCAACATAGTGGCTTTGCGACCAGCATGGTTCCAGACTAGCCCTGCGCATCTGCGCAGTCTGGTCAGGATTCATGCTGTTCGCTTTCAAAGCCTATCGGAATTAGACCGACCGTTAATGAACAGCATGGATCTTGACTAGTCTGCAAAGATGCGCAGGCTGGTCTGGATCCATGTTGGTCAAAATTGCACTATGTTGATTTTCTCATGGCACGGCTCATTTGGCTTATACATGTAATAAAAATGTATCCAAGTCGCTACATAAAAAATCCACCTAAAACTTGGCTGGACTTTTTAGTTCGTTTTCACGTCTAGCCGTATTTATATATGTCATCTGTTGGTTTTCTCATGGCGCGGCTCAAAGGTTAGCTGTGCCACTGGTACTTATCCCAAACAAGAACCAACCCTACGGCCTTGATAAGATGACTGCCTTTTCTTAGTATTAATGTTATGCAGCATACAACTATCTGCCATCACTTATAACAGAACTATACAGACATGTACATGTACTTAAATAACTACCTGAACCACTGTAATAAAACTGACCGGTCACTTATACATGTATACCTATTCACACATGTAATGCATCAATAACTTAACATAGATAAATCAAGTACAGGTTGTTTGCAAAAATATTGTTCTATTTTTTATTTATTTATAGGATTTTAATCATAAAATGCTACTTTTTTCTTAAATAAAATTATTTTGTCACTTTATTCGACTGGAATTCATATATTTAAAACTTCCGTAAAGTGATGAGATTATATTTTTATGGAAATTAAACATTTTATTTTTTCAAGTAAATATACCCTGGCCTAGATAAAATAAGAAAAACTTTTTGATAGGAACAGATACAAACCAGTTTCTGCTGTAATAAGTTAACTAACACATTGGTTTATCATTGACTCAAAACAATTTGGGTATTGTTTAAATACTTAATGAATATTTCGCCTTCAAAATGTAGGCTAGAAGCATATGATAGTGTCCGAAGTCCTTGGTTTTATCGAATCCTCATGGTTACTTTCATTCGATAGTTGCCAGTATAAAAAACAAATGTCTATAGAGAAGATACAGTTATGAAATAGAAAATGTTAAAATCACAAGATGCCCTAAACGACATAAAGGAAAATGTTGCAGGCTCGGTTTGATTGAGCTACAGTACATGACCTCTGGTGCCTTGTTGATCAGAAACTTCAGAGAAGAAATAAAGAAATAGCAAGGAAAGGATAATGTCAAAACTTTTTATGAAGTATTCAGTAAAGACGGTTTTGAACCATGCGAATATCCTACTCATGGACAACAAGTTAAATTTCACCGTTGGGGCGTTTATCGAGGTTTGAATTTTAAAATAGTAATTAGATCTAAACTGTTTTAAACAAGCATGGTCTTGCAAGTGTGTATAGGAAGACATAGACAAATAGCATAAATTGCCTTCAGTGGCTCTGTATTGACATAAGAATGTTGAAATTGTTCATCTAAAGAAATAATAGTATTTCTTTAGATGAATAATTTGTAATCTATAATATGTTAATTTCATTTTTGAATTTATTGTTAGTTTGGTTCTTTGTAGTTGGCCGCATGTTAGTAAACAAATAATTCAGTAATCATGCTTTCACACATACGCACTACTTTTACTCCATCATTAAAAATTTATCATCAAATTTTTATAATTAAAAAAAATCATATCATATTCTTGAGAAGCTTATGCTTCCGGATCTAATCCATTTTCAAATAATTATGTTGTACATTCGTATAAATAAATTTGTATAATAAAACTGATATACTATGTGTCAATCAATAAAAGAAAGATGATTTCTAAAGAATTAATTTCAGTTTGGAATTCAGAATTGCTCCAGATCGCTGGGTAATGTCCCCGATAGTTTTAGATCTACATTAAACAATGTGAAAGTCTATCATCTTGCTCATTATATGCAAATTAGCAAAACACTTTTGTTCGGCTGCTTTCTTGAAACATACATTTTATATGCTCGTTTTGGGAAAACAGGACCTATTATGTGATGAGAACATGAGATTAGTCTGTAAGTTTGAAGTCATTATCACATACTTGGCTCAAAGGTCAAATCTGTCCATCATATTTAGTGTCCGGTGCATAACTATAAAACATTCAAGGTATTGACTTCAAACTTGGCATGTAGGTAAGAAGTGGCGAATCTGCCAATCATATTTCATGTACAAAGCATAACTTTAAAAATACTACAGACTTGAAACCTGAACAAATGAAGGCATCATTTCACTAAATTCTAAATGATGAAAGAAAATGCTCAAGTATTCTCTCTTTGAAACTTGAAATCCATGAATTTAGGCCTCCATGGCCATTTTTGCTGAAACAGCAATATTTCACACCAACAAAATTAAATGGTTCCACACCACCATCTGTTTAACAGTATATACTGACCCACAATTGAACTGATATCTCGGCTACTCTATGGTAATTAAGATGATAAACCTCCAGATTTTCGCATTATTGAGCGAGATAACGATCTAGATGCATTCATATTTGAACAATCCTCGTATATTTTCATACAATTACAACATAGTCAAACAATTTTTACTACATTACATTGATTTAAGATATTTTATAGGCGCAGTTATCTGCTTTAAAGATTTTGATTTGTGATACTCGTCTGAACCTCCTGTAATATGTATCGCGTTTGTTCGTATTTGTTTTTACTTTTTTCATCTAGACGTACTTTATTGTCGTCAGAATTATTTATCACTTTGTTAGAAACATCACACTGGCTGATCACTATAAAATCAAATATTAGCCTATGCAGGTCAAATAATAAGTAGTCTTAAATTTATCTGTCCTTTCCTTCTAAATTTTCTCGTGCATTAGCATCTAGTTGTATTTATTGTTTTGTATTTTAGTCTATGTTTATCACTTTATCGAAAATCGCATATCAGTTTAGGGGGTTAAAGTTAACGAAGCGTTACTGTCTTACATTATCTGACATCCCTTTTACGTTTGCCCTTTCTAAAGCAGTGATAATTTTAATCGTAATCTAGGTCTGTGAAAATCTAGAAGTCGAAATAATGTTCCAAATATTTAGTGGATTGTAAATACAATTAAGAATAACCTGAACATAAAGAACGACTCTAACTCCCATGTGGTAAACATGCTCTTAAAATGAACTTACCTAGGGGTTGATAGTTTATGTCTACACCGCATTTTTGATGTGTGGACAGTTGAGATTAGTTACATCTTGAGAAATAAACAAACAAAAAATGAATGAAAATGAATGTGCAATTACCTGTTCACCGCTCATTCTCTCTCAAGCTTCTTTAAATTGTCAAACGCAGCACATTATCATACACAAAAAATACATATAGTTTATCGCACGAATATAATTTTATGCGACAAGAATTTTGATATAGAAGGAACGGTTGTTCAAGCTCTCATATGTTGGATTTCAAATTTACTCATTGCCACTAAAAATCAGCAGAGATGGTTTGAAGTTTGAAGTAAAGTATAAAAGTATTGTGTTTTTTTCCGTTGCAGTGGGTATTTAAACTTTTAAACAGAAGAATATACGGGCGTTGGTAAGGAGATCGCGAGCTTTTTAAAACCTTCTTTATATAAAGTCTTTATACGGTGAAATACCATAGTTAAAATAACCTTGAAATGTCATGAATGGAAATCGTTATACTTTTCACTATCGTTAAAGCATTTTTCCTGTTATAGCATATTTTATGCAGATGTTAGGAGAAAATGTACGCCATTCATGGGTTTTGACTGTTGTTTCATGACATAAGTATCGTAATTTTTGTAAACAATATAACAAATTTCAGGGTGGACCAGACTTTGAACGAAGATCAAAACCTACGAGGGTATCTAGGCATAAAGAGGTAACAACATAATTATGTGATGCTTTGTAAAATACTACCATAATCTGAAAGTCATCTCTTTTCAAAAATAACCTAATATTTTGTACTTTACACAAAGATTTCTTTTTTAAGATTTACGCAGTCGTCTTTAAATCGCTTCTAAATTGTTTGCGAATGTATTGCATTTCATTATAATCTTCGTATGCTGAAAGAAATTATACTAAATTGCAGAAACGGAAGTGAACAGCACCAGTACTATAGCTCTGTGTGAATTATTGTGTCATAACCTCCAATTTTCTTCATGTATTTGAACGTTTAACATAATAATTATGAAGAAACAGTACGATATCTCTCCAGATATAAGCTTGAGGGAACAAGAATCATAACTCTTGTACATTGAACAAGTTATATCTCCATTCATAGTTATTGCTCTTCTTAGTATTGATTTTTCTCTTTGCTGTTTGCAGTCCATTAGTCTCATAAGCAGCAAATTTGTACTTTCAGCGGATTGAAAACTTACTGTTTTAAAATGTTGTAAGACTTTATAAAAATAGTTCAAAATGTAATATAAATTCAAGAATATTCAAATATTGAACTTACGGTTCTTGTTTGCAGTTCACCATGCCTTTCAAATAAGTAACAACAATCCTATCAGTGGATAGAAAATTATTGTTCGAGAAGTTAAATTGTTTAAAAACACCAAGCAGAAAGCGAGATAGTATCAACACTTTTTAAAACAAGGAGATTGCGTTCTCGTTTTATCTAGTTCCTCTCTTTGAAATCCATCACAAAGTTGCAATGATTTTTCTTGCTTTGATCAAAAGTATCTGCTGAAAATAGAGCAACTTTTAAGTGCAAGTCATTAAGTACACTAAGTACACTAAGTGAGCAGATTACAAGACTATTCAAGTGATATTCCTAGCGCTCTTTACATGTCTTCTAAGCTGTCAATTATTGTATTAAGTCACAATGAATCTTTTTTGATAGAAATTCATTACAAAAAGGGAGATAAAAACTATTCAAGATGTTGCTTTGTATACTTTTTGTTTTAATTGTTTCAGGACGGACGGACGAACGACTAACGGACGGGACAACATACATTTTATGGTTGTTCTCCTTCTTAATCTAAATCTACATAAGTGAACATTATAAGTCTTTGAAGGTTATCGATCACATTTAGATCATGTAATTGATTGGTTTAATACTTGTGCATTCAAATAAGATTTACAATTACTTGAACTCTCTGAGTACCTGGTTCATGTTTGATATTCACTTGAAGTTAGTGTGATTTTGTTTTTTCCTTGTTGGCAAATAAAATAATAGATTCATGTACGTACTTTGCAAAGAAATGACATAAATATACGAACGATTTTGTTATAATCGTCAAGGATTTATATATTTAAAAGAAAGTTCAGTAGAAATGTGAAATTGCTTCCCTTTTGTCTATTGTGGTTGAATGAATAAATGCTGATGTCACAAGGTGTTCTAAAACATACGTGTTGGTTGGGACTGATGCAATATCCCAGTTGAAAACGTCGTTTCCATCCAAACAGCATTTTTCTATCCAATTCTATAACGGGTATTGCTGATTTACTCTTACAATACTGTTACACTTGTATTACTCTTTTCCAAATTTCAATCAGTTTCATTGTATTTACTGTATTTAAAACCTTCTTCATTCAAATTTGAAATAATGTTTTTAAAAGTGAGACAAAAACTATTTGAAACATGTTTATGTATTTTTTTAAAAAGGAAACTATCTACATACGAGGGGCCTCCGTGGCCGAGTGGTTAAGGTCGCTGACTTCAAATCACTTGCCCCTCATCGATGTGGGTTCGAGCCTCACTCGGGCGTTGAATTCTTCATGTGAGGAAGCCATCCAGCTGGCTTACGGAAGGTCGGTGGTTCTACCCAGGTGCCCGCTCGTGTTGAAATAATGCACGGAGGGGCACCTGGGGTCTTCCTCCACCATTAAAGCTGGAAAGTCGCCATATGACCTATCATGTGTCGGTGCGACGTTAAATCCAACAAAAACAAAAAAAAAATCTACATACGAAAATGAACATATTTTATTTAGAATGACAGAGATGGTGCATGTCTGTCATCTGATTGTGAAAAAAGTCTGAAGCTAAGTGATGCATTCGGCAGTTCAATGAAGCAAGATATGGGGACGACCAGACTAAGGAAGGTAAGTCCAAAACGGCAAGATCAAATAAATAGACTAAACTGTGGAGGAGAGGTAAACAATTCTGATACTGTCCCTTAAATCTTAGATATGCCATTATTAAATTGCTACGGTAAACTGCAAATAAAATCATTCATTATAAACATACTTATGAAATATCGAGAAAAACTGATGAAATTGATGCATAGTTTCATCTTTTTTTATTTTGCACTGTAGTTGAGCATATTTTCAATATTTTTTTTTCAATGAAACTAATTTTCTATATTTTCACCGCTTTTCCGGAACTTTTACAATGATTGTAAAGTTATTTCGGGATCACGTGAAGAATTTATTGCATACGAATAATAAAATAAACTATTTCTCTTCCAAACGTCAAAATATAAAATTCAGAATGATTGCTATGCCACTCTTACCATTCAATGATAATAAAAAATAATCTTCATGAAAAGACTTGAATATCCGCTGTATCTCTTTTTTTACTAAATAATGAAGTATTCATGTCTACACCATCTGTGGCATCCTATTTTCTATTTCTATAACATTAAATCGTAATGAGTAATCCATCTATAATAAACTTTGATTCATAAAGTAAACATGCCTTTCTATTCAAGTATAACCATCCACATATGTAAATGTAAATAAATTAATTTCATGTACATTTGGCTATGAGAAGGACGTGGAGAAAGACAATGCAAGCAAACATTTTGTTAAAAGTACAACGCGGTTATCGACCCACAACTCGAAAGATATCAGGTTAGTTTAAAAGCTATTATACGTAATGGTCCCTGTTTAATAACACACCTCAACACGAAACGCACATAGTGAACTATTGTGATCGCCCTGTGTCCGTCGTCCGGTCAATGATC
>NW_026462994.1:0-66817 GCF_021730395.1 Mercenaria mercenaria | reverse complement strand
GATCCTTTGGTAGAGATCTTAAAAAATACACGAACTTTTTCGACTGGTTGCACAAAACCGAAAATAGAAAACTTTTCAAACATTAGTTTTGTCCTAAACCGCTAGTCCGATTATTCAGATTATTCCGATTCGTCAAAAAAAAAACATTGCCCACACGGCCTTTATGTATATAGTGAAAACATAAAACTCTCCTTGTATTAAACCTATGGTCCCATTTAAGATGATTCCACTTAAAGAGAATTCCTATAGTTTTTTTCCTTTCATAGAATTTTTTAAATTCATATATATGACAGGAAAATTTGTGCTGAAAACAATGAACAAATAAAAACAATGGGTCACCAGGCTTGTTTTTGTGAAAAATTGTTTTGAACACACCCACTGTTGCTGACACTGCCAGCGATTTTTCAACAGTTTCATAATTTTCTGCTTTTTTATAAATACCAACCAAAATATACATCAAGACAACACAATAAGGTTTTTTTCTTTTTACAGATTTTATTATATATTTATTTGATATCATAGTCATATTTGTAATACTCTATCCTTACAATAATGTGTACAAATGAAAACAAATATTGTTTCAAATTCACTTTTGTGAACTTTTTTCAATGAAAAATACCCATAGTGAAGACTATTTTTTTAAATTTTGAAAAAACTCTTTCATAGAATTAATTCCTGTTTTTCTTGTGTATAGATAATTGTATTGTGAGCATAAAAATGGCTAAAAATGTATGGGTCACCAGGCTAAATTTTATGTTAAGACCGCTAGAATACAACAAATGTTCGGACGGAAAATGGCGCGAACCTGGCCAAATTGATTACATGTACGTCTGCTAGAAGCTAAAAAAAGTTTTTAAAATTCTTAATTCATTCTATAATTTAATACTAAATAATCTGAAAGGAGATATTGCCTTACCAGTACTAAGTCAATTGTCTTACATTATATGAACAACACTGTCTTTGTACTAAAATGCGATGTGAAAACACAACCACAATGGCAAGATACCTGTCAGGCATAATACTTGTCAATACAACATAAACCAGTATCAACCTTTGATTACTGATAAAACTTATCAAAAATGTTATTTCATTCAAGATTCCTCATATTTAAGATTGTCTGTCACATATTTCAACACGTGTTGACTTCAGTTCAGTTTTCCATAGAAAGTGTCGGCTGCGCAGAAAGATGCGCATAAAAAACTATAGGAATTCCCTTTAAAGACCCTTGGGTGACCCTCTACTTATTACAATTCTTCACACAACTTGAACGTCAGAAGGCGTGGTCACTATTCCCTTTTAATGTAAAGTGGAAAATTTAACATTCTTTTCGTGAGAAACTGCACTGCTGACCCGATTCAAAAAAATAACTCAACTGGTCATTGTGTGACCCGTTACCAATATTGTCTCCTGCCTATATGTTTATAGTGGAAACTTTAACAAAGCTTTTTTAGAAATAGCAGGCCCGATTTTGAAATACATTCTCACAAAAGTTCCTTTGGTATTTTTTCGTTTGTTCAAATTATTTTGATTCGTCAAAAACGTGGCGCCAGGGATTGCGGTCATTGTTCCTATATTACCGTATAAGTACTTTTTCAGCGGGAACTTTATTTCTGCGTTTTTTGGGGAAGACAGTAAGACCGCAGATTTAAAATCCGCAGGATATTTTGACCTGAGATGCCGTGATACGAGGATACAAGCCGCCATTATAATCCGTATAAGTATAAGACAATGTCTGATAGCGTTATCGGCTTTTGTCGAATGCCGACGTTGCAAGTTGAAAATTAAGTAGTAACGGTAATGTAATAGAACCGTTTTTATTATTGCTTTGCTGGTGAATAAACCATAATAAAAGCATAGAATTTGTTCTGATTTTTGTTCACCATTCAGCTGTCAGCTGTCAGTTTCAATTGTCTTAGATTATGTGACAAACATAATCCATTGTATACATTATGTCTATTGTCAGTCGATCCGTCTTGCGATGGTCATGTTTACCATTATTTGTATGGGACTTTAAAAAGGCGTGATTAACAAAAATTATCATACCGTTACAATGCACAGATGAAAATATTCGCAATATATAGATTCAGACATTTTTCGTGTCTGTTTGGCATGATCGTATTCATAAAAGGACTGTTTCTCCTTGCATTTAACACTTACATTATGTGAATAATGATGACGATGTTACGTCAGCATCCGTCAACTCTTATTTTCAAACCGGAAGCCAACATAACTGTCTAAATCTAAACAAAATACGTACCTGTCTATCTAAAATCAATGAAACAATCGGTGAATACAGAACCGCAGAAATAAATTCCATCAACGTGAGAAGGAAGTAGAAATATGGTACGCAGAAATTTAATACTACTTCATTTTTTTCAAAAATCGCAGAATGTTAAGCCCGCAAAAATAAGTACTTATACGGTATCATAATGATGTTGTGGAAAATTTAAAAAAATTACTTCATTGATAATGTCTTATTGTACCCTATGTCATTATCCCCTATCCCCGGTTTTTCCATCTGCCACAACCCAGAACACAAACGCACACACATTACCCGCCCGTCTTTACTTAATAAGTTTTTCAAAAATACACTTGCCCGAAAACACTGGCGCTATTAATAATAATAATTTCACAGACATTTCCCATGCAAAACAATCTGCAAAAAGTGTTCAAGCATTCGTGGTAATTCAAGTGAGCAATCTAGAGACATAATAACCCTTTTATTATTTAAATTAAAGAGTTGAGATGACTAGCAATTTACGAATTTCATCCTTTAGGCAGATATTGGTAAAAAGAATGTTTTATTGGCACTAGAACCTGAAGCTGCAGCTATTAATTGTTTACATCTTCCCGAAGACCAAAGAAAAGAAACAAATGACCTTGGGATGAAAGGACAGAAGTTTCTTGTTGCAGACTTAGGTGGTTTGCCATTGAAAATTACTTTTGTCTTAAGCGCCTTTCCTTGCGGTTAAGCAGGCTTGTTGCTTCTGTGAAAGATAAAAAATTCTCTTATCGAGTGAATGCCAGATGCGATAATGTCAAATCTGACAAAGAATAAGAAAAAAGACGATGTTTCCTTTAATTTAGGGTTTCGTTAAAGCTCAGTATGTTACGTAATTAACCTACGTCAATTGATATGTCGTTGATTGACACCTATATATGATTTTAGTTTTTATTTTGTATGTATTTCTATGAAAAATATTAATCTGAAACAAATATACTATATTTAAAAGTTCTATGATATAAAACATGTATCATTTCATTGATAAACTGAATTTAAGTACCCGTTTATGTAAGCCAATATGTGTATGTTTTGAATAAAATACACGTCAAGTTGAAGGCTAGAACATACAACAATTAGATGCGTGTCCCCAGGACACTGGTGCCACTATTTCCTGTCAGTGCTGGCCATATGTTACTTGTTGACAATTCAAGACTAACTATACTTTGACAGTACAATGGGTTGTGTGTTTGAGTCATAAGGGTTGGTTTGGGAAGTATGGATACTATAAAACGGTTTCAAGAAACACCAGATAAAAGGAACTGAATGAGTAAAAAAAAATAGCCGAAATTACAATAAAACTATATAGTTGTCAGCTTCTTTTATTTTGCTTTTCTTGGTGGTGATTTCAATATCCTTATCCATCCTCCCCCTCCTTGGATTCATGAACGTTTACTTAGTCTTGCTTCTTGATCGTGTCTACAAGTAAAATGTGACCTTAAGGAGGTAGGTTACCTTAATATGTGTATGTGCGCATGTCCAACCGGAAGCTAACGTGACGATTTACGACGACGTTTACGACAAACTAAATGTGTTTGTATATCAATTCTTCTGAAAACAAATCATGAACCTGTCTCCGATCTGATGCGTTATGGTTTAATAATGCAGAAATAATGAATAAATTGCCACAGAAACGCTTCAAAACAATGTTGCCTTAAAATGACGTCATTGACGTCATGACGTTACGTGTCAGTTACCGCGCTAAATTTATAGCTTTTATTTTTAAAGTACGTAATTCTGTGCATTTTCTTTATTTGAACTATTTTCAAACAGCCGTTATTTGCTGAAATATTTTTATGAGTCTTTTTCTTTGAATAATAATCAATACTATGCTTCTTTTATGTAGTTATATTGAAATGTTATGCGGAATGTAAGAAAATGGATGATGGTAACCAATGTTTTTTGGAATATAGGTGGGTGAAAGATTACTTGTTACGGCCAGTTTCAAATAAAAAAACTGGCAGTTTGATTTGTAATACCTATTTTTCAGTTTCCGTTGATAATTTGTTACTTATATATTAAAACTAAGCTCTAAAATTGTTCAAATTTCAGTAGAAAATTGTGGTTTCTTGAATTGAATTGATGTTTCCGTGGAAACGAAGCCCGTGACCTATATATTTAAATGTAAAATTCAAAAGCGTTGACACTGGTCTATTTAAGGAACACAGCTTTGGCTTTTTATTTTCATTTCAACAATATCCATGAGAATAATAGCAGCATGCCGAACTATTTTTCCATGAAAAATGCCAGACGAAGGGTACTGCTGTAAATATTTTAAGCTGTGAAATTTGTTTGAACAAATGCGAATAACACGAAAATATAACTTACGTTAGAAATAATATGTTTTAAAGCTACAATAACAAGAAAGATAATTTTATTTAATATATTTTATAAGAAATTACGACAAAAAGCAAGATATATGCTATTTTAAACATTTCTGTTGCCATGGTTACTTTAAACTTTAAGAAAAATAGGGTACCATGTAAAGTGCTTGGTATTTTGCTAATAATATTACCCAAATATTCCATGTTGGTCATTAACAGAATGGCACTGAAGCCGTCGGAAACCCCGTTTTTATACATAGTTGTGTAAAAATAAGAGAAAATGCGTTACCATGGAAACACGAGCCCCGCGACATATACATTTAAAGCTTATATTAGAAAGCTTACGCGCATACTAGTAAAATTATCAATTATGCAGAATTATACGGATATCAATGAAACTAAAATACACTGAAAAGTGTTAAATATCCGTATTTTCCTTCTTCTTTCAATATAAAATACCTGTTGAGGGTCATGTTCTTCAAACCTGGATAAAAAATGAACTTGAAGGGACAGATATAAACGAAAATGGGATTGTAGCAGTTAAAACATCATATTACACGAAATACAAAAATTTGCTGCGGTTCAACTAATTTGAATTTACCCTGGTAACAAAGTAACCTACCTCCTTAAGTAATTGAGTACTCTCTTCGAAAATGGTTAAATTGTTCTGTGCATTTCGAAATATTTGAAAATAGTGATGGCGTCCATGGCAAGTAGTTTCCAAATATTACGGTGTTATTACATTAAATTATCGCAGCTATACTTTTCTTGTTGTAATTTGCCAATTGATCATAATTAACATCCACTTATACAACATTTATTTAACATTTCAATTAAACTAAGTAGTGTCATACAACTGTTGTAGGTGGAACGGCGGACTTATCCGCAGTTGAAGTAGAGGAAAATGGGCTTCTTAAAGAAATATGTCAACCTTTAGGTGATCCAGTAGGGGCTCAGAGAATAAATGACGCCTTTCTGCAGGTTTGGCATGATAACTTTAAGGCAGATGGATGGAAAGAGACTTTCAGTAAAGTCACTCCACTTGAAATGTAAAAAAATGGATGATGACTTAGAACGAAAAAAAGTGACGATTGGTGCAGAAGATCCAGAAGGACAGATGACTGAACTGGAAGTGCCACCACTGGTCCGTGATAATATGAAGGATAAAACGGTCCTATTGAAGGAAAATAATTATCTTAAATTTGAAGATAGAGAGTAAGTATTTGATTTATCGCTTATTCGCGACAAGCTGTTTAAGGAAACCTGCAATGTGATATATACAACAACTGGAAAGGTACTTAACAATGACAAAGCAAAGGGATTGAAAACAGTTGTCTTAGTTGGTGGTTTCGCCGAGTCGCCAATAGTTGTCGAAAATGATAGCAAAAAACTTTCCAGATGTAAAGGTTATGGTACCGTCTTCACCTTTTAAAGCTGTTTTAAAGGGAGCTGTACTTTTTGGGCAAGATCCTATGATATTCAGAAGCAGGATTAGTAGAGACAATTTTGGAATACAAACATATAGAGTGTTCGATGCAAAGAATCATGACGAGACGAAAAGGTGGAAAAATGAGAAGGACAGGATATACTACTTTAAAGATATATTTGTCGTGCATGTACGCAAAGGTCAGTCTGTAGTTCTTGTCAGTAAGCAACCGGTCGAGATATGTCAGCCAATGAACAAAGATCAAACCGAGCTCACCCTTCCTACATATACGTCTTCTTCTTCAAATCTAAAATACACTGATGAGAAAGGCTGCAAAGAGATTGGAAAAATTAAAATTGATATGCGACATACAAAGGGTAGTACAGACAGAAAAGTTGAAGTGACGATGATCTATGGTGGTACAGAAAAATCCATCATTGCAAAAGACAAGGCATCAGGACAGGAATATAATGCAGACATCAATTTCAACCACATGTAACTTGCACTATATAAAAACCCTTAGGAATTATAAAACGCTCGTCATAACGTTACCTGTACAGCTCTGTGGTAAGTGCGCCGCTGGATTTGCACATGCAGATAGTCGTTGTTTCAAAATCAACCGTAAGTTGGACTTTCAATAAAAATACTAATAGCCTTTGTGACAGAAATGTCAATGTCCCCTGTTGGTTCTTTACATGTTAAAAACAAGGAAAATCTTCTCGAAATTTAGTGTCATCTGTTTCTTGCACTCTCATCATTTTTTGTTCACTTGAGCTACGGTCAATGTCACAGGGGCCTTAACATAGAAAACTCCTTCCAATAAATAACATGAGAACTTGAGAACCACTTGACCCAGATGTTGAAACTTAATAGGATGATTGGACATGCAGAATAGATGACCCATACTGATTTTGAGGTCACTCGATCAAAGGTCAATGTCACAGGGGCCTGGACATGGAAAACCGTTTCCAATTTATAACTTGAGAACCACTAAGCCCATAATGTTGAAACATTATGAGATCATTGGACTTGCCAAGTAGATGATCCTTATTGCAGCCAACCATCAGTGTATCTTTGACTTCCGCTCCTGTCCCCTATTGACTTCTTGCCTATGCAACTATGCTTATGCAACCATACGCTTTTTAGCTCAGTGTGAACTATTTTGATCGCTCACCTTTCGTCGTACATCGTCCGTCCACACATTCCTTTTAACAACATCTCCTTAACTACCAGGCCAATTTTGATGAAACTTCACAGGGATATTCCTGGGATTATACTCTTTTAAAAATTGAATTCCACACGGAACTTTGGTAGCCATGACAACCGAAAGGAAAAAATTTGAAAATCTTCTTGTCCAAAACTGCAAGGCGTAGAGCTTCGATATTTGGCTTGTGACATCATCTGATGGTCCTCTATGAAAGTTGTTCAAATTATGCACCGTAGTCGTGTACTCTGCAGCAACCTGCAGTCTTCAATTCCTTCTTGTTTCTTCGGTTTACAGTCTGTTTTTAGCTCACCTGAGCACGAAGTGCTCAAGGTGAGCTTTTGTGATCGCCCTGTGTCCGTCGTCCATCCGTCGTCCGTCGTCATCAACAATTTGACTGTTAACACTCTAGAGGTCACAATGTTGGCGTAATCTTAATGAAACTTGGTCAGAATGTTACCCTTAATAAAATCTTGGAGGAGTTTGATATTGGGTCATCAGGGGTCAAAAACTAGGCCACCAGGTCAAATCAAAGGAAAAGCTTGTTAACACTCTAGAGGTCACAATTTTAACCCAATCTTAATGAAACTTGGTCAGAATGTTACCTTCAACAAAATCTTGGAAGAATTTGATATTGGGTCACTTGGGATCAAACACTAGGCCACCGTGTCAAATGAAACGAAAAGCTTGTAAACACTCTAGAGGTCACAATTTTAACCCAGTTCTAATGAAACTTGGTCAGAATGTTACCCTCTATAAAATCTTGGACAAATTTGATATTGGGTCATCTGGGGTTAAAAAGTAGGTCACCAGGTCAAATCAAAAGAAAAGCTTGTTAACACTCTAGAGGTCACAATTTTGGCCCAGTCTTAATGAATCTTGGTCTGAATGTTATCCTTAATAAAATTTTGGACGAGTTCGATATTGGGTAATCTGGGGTCAAAAACTAGGTCACCAGGTCAAATCAAAGGAAAAGCATGTTAACACTGTATAGGCCATATTTTTGCCTATATCTTATGAAACTTGGTCAGAATGTTACTGAAGATGATCTCAAAAATCAAATTGAATCTGGGTCATGTAGGGTCAAAAACTAGGTCACCAGGTCAAATCAAAGGAAAAGCTAGTTAACACTGTAGAGGCCACATTTATGACCACATCTTAATAAAATTTAGTCAGAATGTTAATCTTGATGATCTTTAGGTCAAGTTTAAATCTGGGTCAGGTGGGGTCATAAACAAGGTCACCGGGTCAAATCAAAGGAAAAGCGTGTTAACACTCTAGAAGCCACATTAATGACTGTATCTTCATGAAACTTTATGATTCTATCTTCATGAAGCTTAGTCAGAATGTTATTTTTGATGATCTTTAGGTCAAGTACAAATCTGGGTCATATGGGGTCAAAAACTAGGTCACCGGGTCAAATCAAAGGAGAAGTTAGTTAACACTTTAGAGGCCACATTTATGACCATATCTTAATGAAATTATTTTGATGATCTTTAGGTCAATAGGTCAGGTGAGCGATACAGGGCCTTCATGGCCCTCTTGTTTTAGCTCAGCAATGCTCAGGTGAGTTATTCCGATCGCTCGATGTCCGGCGTCTGTCTGTCTGTCGTCTGTCAACACTTAGCTTGTGTATGCGATAGAGGCAGTATTTTTACTCACCTGAGCACGAAGTGCTCAAAGGTGAGCTTTAGTGATCGCCCTGTGTCCGTCGTCCGTCCGTCGTCAACAATTTGACTGTTAACACTCTAAGAGGTCACATTTTTGCCCTAAATTTAATGAAACTTGGTCAGAATGCTACCCTTAATAAAATCTTAGAAGATTTCGATATTGGTTTATCTGGGGACAAAAACTAGGTCACCAGGTCAAATCAAAGGGAAAGCTTGTTAACACTCTAGAGGTCACATTTTTGCCCTAATCTTAATGAAACTTGGTCAGAATGTTACCCTTAATAAAATCTTGAACGAGCTTGATATTGGGTCATCTGGGGTCAAAAACTAGGTCACCAGGTCAAATCAAAGAAAAAGCTAGTTTACACTGTAGAGGCCACATTTATGACTGTATCTTAATGAATCTTGGTCAAAATGTTAATCTTGATGATCTATAGCTGAAGTTCAAATCTGGGTTAGGTGTGGTCAGAAACTAGGTCACCAGATCAAATCAAAGGAAAAGCTTGTTAACACTGTAGAGGCCACATTTATGATTCTATCTTATGAAACTTAGTCAGAATGTTAAACTTGATGATTTTGAGATCACGTTCGAATCTGAGTCATGTCGGGTCAGAAACTAGGTCACGGGGTCAAATCAAAGGAATAGCTAGTTAACACTTTAGAGGCCACATTTATGACCGTATCTTAATGAAACTTGGTCAGAATGTTAATCTTGATGATCTTTAGGTCAATAGGTCAGGTGAGCGATACAGGGCCTTCATGGCCCTCTTGTTCAATTGATCTTCATGAAATTTTGTCAGAATGATTACCTCGATGAAATCTAGAATAATTTTGAAAAAGGGTTATCTTGGGTCAAAAACTAGGTCACTAGGTCAAATAAAAGAAAAACCTTGTGTATGCGATAGAGGCTGTATTTTTCAATTGATCTCCATGAATTTTGGTCAGAATGATTACCTTAATAAAACCTAGGTTAAGTTTGAAAATGGGTTATCTGGGGTCAAAAAGTAGATCACTAGGACAAATCAAATAAAAACCTTGTTTATGCGATAGAGGCTGTATTTTTCAATTGATCTCCATGAATTTTTGTCAGAATGATTACCTTAATAAAATCTAGGTTAAGTTTGAAAATGGGTTATCTGGGGTCAAAAAGTAGATCAGTAGGTCAAATCAAAGAAAAACCTTGTGTATGCGATAGAGGCTATATTTTTCAACTAATCTATATGAATTTTTGTCAGATTGATAAACTTGATGAAATCAAGGCCAAGTTTGAAAAAAGGCTATCTGAGGTAAAGAAAACAGGTGACTATGTCAAATCAAAGAGAAAACTTGTGTATGCGATAGAGGTTTTATTCGGTCAGAATGCTTGCCTTGATAAAATCTAAGTCAAGTTCGAATATGGGTCATCCAGGGTCAAAAACTAGGTCACTATGTCAAATCAAAGAGAAACCTTGTGTATGCAATAGGGGCTGCATTTCACAATGGATCTTCATGAAATTTAATCAGAATGTTTGTCTATATAAAATCTAAGTGGAATTTGAATATTGGTCATTTAGGGTAAAAAACTAGGTCGCCCGGTCAAATCAAAGAAAAGCCTTGTGTATGCAATAGAGACTGTATTTTTCATTTGATCTTCATGAAAATTGGTCAGAATGATAGCCTTGATGAAATTAAGGTCAAATTCGGATGTAGGTCATCTTGGCTCAAAAACTAGGTCACTAGGTCAAATTGAAGAAAATACTTGTGTACACTTAAGATACCACATTTTTGGTCAAATTCTAATGAAAATTGGTCAGAATATTTGTTTCCATGAAATCACTAAGTCAAACATGTTTACACTGTTATGATATGTTCTCAGGTGAGCGACCTTGGGCCATCTTGGCCCTCTTTTGTAAGTATTTTAATTGGTGTAACTGTCAGGTTTACATTTTTAGTTAACATTGTTACATGAACAATATCTGAAATTTACCTTGTTTTCATCCTTTGCATTAATTTTGCAACACCATTTGAGAATGATTTTACTAGTATATGGTATATGATATATCTTAACTAACATCACTCATTCCATTTTCCTCTTTGTATAATACAGGTGTGGCAACAAGTTTCAAATCAAAGTCACAAGAAGTTGTTTGATGATGGAAGTATCTGTGATCATTTAGTATTTTCAGTTGTTCAGAGGAACAGATAACACTCAGTTAAAACTACATGTGATATTAATCTATTTGCGAATGAACGAGGACTTAATGAGGTTTAGAAGACAAACCTGATGCAGCAACAATTTTGTGACAGTACAGTGTTTTTTCCCAACAGTTTGGGAATAGGGCCGGGGCCTTTACAACTGGGAAAAATGCGTCGGAAAATGCCTAATTTGGAATTGTTTTAAATAATATCTTCCGTTAAAATGTCACATTTAAGAGAGAAAATGGCCATAATTTATCATTATGCATTAATTAAGCAAACTGTCTGTGTTTCAAATGTTTATAGTTTTAGTCTTGTTTGAAAAAGTTGGAAAAAAAGAAAATATAATTAACTTTGGGAATTTTAGCCTTGAAATTGGGAAAAAACACACTATTTTCCATTGGGATTGTGGCCCTATTTCGGCCCCTAATTGGCTAGAAAAAAAACACTGCAGTATCAGTGTAATATTTAACCATGTACCACTGTTTTACATTATAAATGCAGTAAAAGTTTATACAATGTTAAAACTGCTTTACACTTTTTATGCGAGGGAATATGTTGTATATGGTCACTATAGAGGTTTTTCCATTTGATGACATAATATTGTGGGTGAAGTATATATTGACCAAATCTGTCATGTTGACCATAATGTTCCGTGCAACCTTTATTGTACAAAAAGTAGATTTGTTATAGCACCAAATGATAGTGAGAAGAGGTAAATATATAAAATATAAGATATATTAAGGCAAAAATCGTCATCTTGGCGCAAAAACTGTATGCATGTTTGTGCTTCTTTACTTAATGAGCCCACATTTGGCGCTGAGGTGACATTATAATCCAAAAAAAACTAATACCCCCTCATCGGTAACACTACTTATTTACGTTGCTTACAGTTAAGCATGATAAAAAATATTGAATAAAAATCTTGATAAAATTTATTGTACTTACCTTTTCCAAGTCTGAATAAACCATGCCACAGAAGACTGTAATCATTAGATGTAAATTGGTTTCTTCCGACATCCCTGCCTAAGTGCCTGTAGCGAACATGTCCCGATTAACATTTATTGCTAGCATGGTAGAATCCAAAAGGTTCTGCTGGGATATCAGAGTATTAAGTATAACGATAACTCACAACATGGTTTTGTTAAAGTCGGGGAAGGGGCCCAGGGCTGTGATTTGGGAAATTTTAAAAATAGCTCGGTATTTGGGCAAAGGGGTATAAAAAACCTGACGTCAATATTTTGGGAAACTGCATGATTTGAGAGAATTTTTCTGAGGGGAAGGGGCCTATTAACGGTCCCTTTTGTGAAGGGGAAAAACCTGCACAAAACATGTATATTCATTGTTTTATCCCACAAGTGTCTACATAGTATATGTAATTTGATAGGCTATAACTATCAAAATCATAATTATCTTTATATTAGATACTTAAAATAACTATACTGAGGTTTAGCTTGATATTTTATAAAGTCAGAAAGGCATGGCAGAGATGCGGTGGATCAACTGAAGGATCATCTGGGAAAAAAGCCACTATTTTCTTTTGAATAATATGCAACATAGTATAATAAATTCCCTTGTGTGTGGATTTCATCTCTACAATGTGTCTGGTAATATTAATTTCAGTCTCCAAAATTATTTTATACCTGTTGGTGAATATTGTTAAGGAAAATTGCGCCATATAAACTGGGTTAGTCCTTGTGGAGCATCAAACTCGTACAGGCATGGCTAACCCAAGCTTAGTCATCCCAGAACGTTTATCTCAGGCGTTAGTCATTCCAGAACATCTATCTCGGACAGGCGGGTTAGTCATTCTGGAACGTCTAACCCAAACGGGCAAGTTAGCCATTCTTGAATGCCTAACTTGGCAAAAGGATTAGTCATTCCAGACCGTCTAACTTAGACAGGCGAGTTAGTCATTCCGGAACGTCTAACTTAGTCATTTCTGAACGTCTAACTCAAAACAAGGATTAGTCATTCCAGAACGTCTAACTTAGTCATTCCTGAACGTCTAAACGTCTAACAACATGCAACGACGGATGCCCCATTAGCAATGCTCACTCCCGTGATTAAGACCGACAAAGTTATCTAAATTACCAGATGCGGAGAAGCGGTAAGTAAAGGACGACTTGGTATATCCTTAGAGCAATATTGATTCATGAAATTGAACTGTAAACACTAGGCAGTTGGTTTTGTTTCCAGTCAGCCCTCGACACTATAGGCAATAGCGAAGCGGTTTTACCACGGAATCATTGTTAGTTATTACGGAAGATAGGGGAGTAATCATATAAGAAATACCACAAAAGGCCTGAAGTCTAGATTTAATAATAAGTCCAGACTTAAATAATATACTGTTTTTAATGATATCTGAATTGTTACATTTATACGTTCGTTGGATACATGTATATTTGTGTATATTAACTGCATTATATTTGTTAACAATACATATGTGTGGGAAAGACAACTATTCTGGCTTGATTATATTCCTTATTGCAAACTATCTCCGTTTTTTTCAGTGTTCTTTTGAGATAACAGTTAACCAGTTAACTTTCAGAGAAAGATAAAATATATATTATCTGGTTCCAGTCTGTTAAAAGAACTGAACTGTAACTGCTGATTTCTTAGGTATAATAACAGATATTTGAGCACATATGCAAATGCTGAACCAGTGCAAAAAAGTCACAAACTAGTTCCGCCGTGAATGGCTCATCAGTGTGTTTTTTTTATTTTCGTAATGAGTATATATATATATATATATATATATATATATATATATATATATATATATATATATATATCTATATATATATATATATATATATATATATAAACTTTGTATAGTTCTCCATTACACAATGTAGATACACTTCGTATCTTATGTGTTCAGTTTTGCTGTTATATACCAACTTCATGAAAATTTACTGACAGTCGTTATAACTTATCCCTACAGAAAATACGAAACCAAAATTTAGCTATACAAACGAGGGCTTTCACACTAATACCCAAATAAAAATACAAATAAACTTCCTTTAGCTGCAATTAAATGATACGTTTATTTAAACTTCTTCTCAGATTAAAAACATTTCAGAAAAGCAAACAAACAAAAGAGCACATAAATAATCAAAGCCCTGAGAGGACTGTAGAGATAGCTGAACCGATATGCAAATTCCATCATTTTGCAATATTTCACAAAATGCTTCCAATTTTTGAACTCATTGAACTCAAAAGGTAACCCACATCCAGACCAAAGTCAGTAAAGGTTATAATCTTTGACTTGACCCTAGTCTAATAGGGAACCAATGTCTGTATGAAGTCTGATCATTAGTAAAAGCAGACGAAGGCTTTAAAGGTCGCTTTGACCTCAACACCAAAATCAATAGGGATTGTTTATGTCATTGGCAAGGTTCTAAGAAAATCAAACGGACTATACTGAAAGCAGGTCCGACAGGCAATCATTGCAGGATCTTCCAAAGTGAGAACCAAGAGAACATACAGAAAATGTTGAAATATTTATTTTCTAAACTGTGTAACATTTTTTTACAAATCATACAAACCTGTGTAAAACAAAGTTTTAAAGATCTTAAAAAACTATATAAAAAAGGACGGGATATGATATGAACCAAAAATGGCCACCACTAAATATGCATGTAAAACAACACCATTTCATTGGTAATTAACTATATTTTTCAAAATCCACGAAGATATAATATCCAGACGTCGGTAATGAACCAAAAATAATTGATTATTACATCTATCTAAGACTTACGCTGAAAAGATATTTGATCATTTAGAATGGGGGGTATAGAAAACTATTTTGCAATATATTTTAGTTTATATTGCTGAACCCTATAAATTGTATATCGTCACAATACAGAGTGATCCAACTTCTTGAAACGAATTTTTATTTTGTATTCTAAGACTGTAGACAGAATTATCGTGCAAAAACAAGGGAGATAACTCTTTCATGTAAGGACGACCGAAAACTCTTTTAAGAAATAAGATTTTTTTTTATTTTATACATCTACATAAGCTTATTCTCTAACTATTATGTCTGTTTCGATTAAATTCGTATCAAGAAAATTTCTAAAACTAAAATACGAAACTTTCATTTCATATGCGTCACCATAGCAACATGGAAACAGTTTTGCATTTTTTTTTATTTATAGTAATTTAGCGAGTTATTTCACATACTTGATGAAATAATAACTTTTAAAAAACATCTTTGCCTCTATATCTCCTTACATATTTAGTGTTTGTTTCTTTCGTATACGGAATGTTCTTCTTGTTGTGTGACATTCGTATAAAACAAAACCTTCGTGGCAGGACTTTGTCTTACAAGTTTCCATTTTTCATATTTTCGGTGATTTTTTATTTAAATATGTAATGAAATATTTTCATCAAGTAAGCTAAATATCATTAAATCCTTACCACATAACTAAAACACATACCCGCAGAAAAGTCGCCGGAACCGAATTAGATCGATATAATAACTATGGAAGCATATCTATGTAGTTTATTCAGCTTAATTTCTTGGATTAAATCAAAAACGTTTCCTTTGACAGGAAACTATAATATCGATATGAGAAGCACGAAATATACATTAGCATATGTAAAATCATTACGGAAGTAGTGACATGAAAGGCACGTGCATTTACCCGCCAAAATGCCCTTATATCTGTAACAAAAAAAGGCTTCCGATTTCCTGCAAAAGATTTTGGGTTATAGATGAAAGAAAATTTTCTCAAATATGTTATTTTCCAATTATAGTTGTCGCATTCATATCATATATTGCGTTTATATTAAAATCAGTTTACAAGACGACATGGGATATACCAAAGTAGTAACATTTTTATGCGCGCATGAAGACATTTGATTTTATTCTAATGGTATTTAACACTGAATTCATTAGAGCGGTAGGTATAAACTGATTACAAAATAACAATAGGTCATGGTTGCACAGTAAGAAACAGATGACCCGGCTTTCCTCTGGATTACCGCTTTTCCTTTCCTCGAATCGAAAGGCAATTTTAGCTTTCTAGACAGATTCGAGACGAAACGGCTGCAGCGATAAAGAACGGACAAAGTTGCTCAGTACGCACGTGTTAGTCTAAGAAACATTTGCGCACGTGCGCACGTAATAGCTAATAAGTGATCGCGATAGTAAGCCTCCGGCATCATGCCGAGTGATATGTGCACAGAAGTATTTTTATACTAATACGTGCGTAGATGTTTGATACTCATACGTGCGCACGTAACGTAATTCTTATTACGTGCGCAAGTAATAGATATCGTGTGCGCACGAAGTAACTAATACGTGCGCACGTTTTAGTATGACAAAAACATCCATGTACCCTCTGTGATACCTTAACTACATGTATATACATTCCTCAGTTTTTTTAAAAATCATTACTGTTATTGTAGAAAAGAGAGAGAAAAAACACAACACCTGTATATGTGCCTTCATTTCAAAAGCGTATTCATTAACCGTGCAGAGAGCCTAGCTATTCCGCGCCCGCCTCGAGTGCGGGGGTGGGGGTGGGGGTTGTTGGGTTCGATCTCCGGCACCGTCATACCAAAGACGTGAAAAATATCACCAGTAGCTACCTTGCTTGGATGCTTGTCATTAAAAGGTAAACTGGTTTCTCTGCTCCTACCCTGACGATGGATTCATCAGGAATGAAATGTCGGAATTGATTTATATAAGTTGTAGAACTTGCTTCACAAGCTCAATAAGGAGACCGCAGATTTACGGATCGCAGGGTCGTGAGTACGATCCCCGGGCGAGGCTTTTCTTCTCCGTGACGATTTGGTAAGGGGTATTGTGACTAAAATCATTCGTCCTCCATCTCAGAATCATGTTGGGAAGTTGAAAATTACTTGTAGGCTTTTACAGATACGGAATCCATGAACTCTGGTTAAGTTGACTGTCCGTTACTGTTGAAAAATGGCGTTAAAACGCAACAATCGACCTACAATAAATTATTACAAACAAATCTCGATAATAAGATGACGCGTCCTTTGATATTTTAGATATTCGTTAAACACAAAGATAGCTTAGCTATTGTTTTTAAAAATGGTTATTTAGGGATTTTATCTTTTATTTATAAAATAAAATATTTCACACCGGAAATGACATGTCAGTGACATTAATTGACTCAACATACGCTTATTTATGAAACTTCGTACGACGATGAAACGGAGTATTTTTAAATTGATGAGAAAATTCAAAAAGTTGTTGACTAACTATTTTTCATACGTCAAAAAAGAAAGAAGTATAAAAACACATGTTTATAACTTTATCACAGACATACAGTAAAAGAATAATTGACTAATTATAGAAATAACGCGGTTAAAGGGTTTAAAATATTTGAACTCGCAGCTAAAAATATAAAATCTAAATATGGTTTGCAACTCACCATCAAAGATGTTTATGATCAAAATAGTACTTTCTGTCGTTATTGACAGAAAAAAAGTTTTACGATATTTGTTGGGAATCGATCTCGCATATCACTGACACCAGGCGTAAAATTTCATTTCAGCCGCCGTGCGTACCGATTGCGTCACAGAGACAGCTACGTCATAATTTTTACATAAAAGAACTAGCTACATGTGTCTACTTATTGCGGTGCGCATGAGTTATCTTTCTTGTCTCTATAACATTTACGTAAACAATAACAATTAACTTTTTAAACAACTTTAATTACACTTTATTCTTTCTTTAAAAATGCCGCTTAAACAAAATCAACTTGAATCCCGAAATATAGTTCATGTAAAACATGTAGACTAGATCTACTTTATTGCATGACTGCGGATTTTCCTTTGAAGTTTTGTGTTTTCTAAATTCTGGTATCGCCACGGTTAGTCGTGCTCTAAATTCCGTTGCACACAGGTATCGCTCACAGTTTTCTCTGTCTGGGATGTAGAACAATACACACAAATTAGCAAGTGTTGCTGTGATAAGGTATGGAAATGACAAGCTATAATTTATTACTGTATTTCTGTAGTTTAGTTCTCTACATCTTGATTTAAAACTTGATTTTTTAAATAACATAAAAATATAGCTGCAAAAATGATTATGATATTCTATTCAGTTTAAAAATTCAAATTACGTTTCTGGCAAAGCTTTACAATATGCTCTAGGTGTTAATTTCATCGATACATGAAACGTTTGTTGATAAAATTAGCCACGTGGGGTTTGTTTACATTCACAATTTCTCCAGGGTTCATAACCTCGTTAGCGCCTTCAACACCCCCCACCCCTCCCGCAAATTCAAATTTTTAGCAGTTAGTTTAAATTATTTTTGAAACTCTATTTCACAACTGTTTGTTTTGAAAAACAATTACACCAATTGATAAAGAATGTTTCAATGTGTATTTATGCAATTTTCTATAACTTTTTATTCAGTAGTTTCTTTAAAATTTTGAAAAAGGGCTCTCTGATGTGAAGCATGCATAATTTATATAAAAACCTGCCCAGCGCCATCTTCTGGCTTTTATATGGCAGCTGGGGGTTTATTATGAAATGTTTCTAAGGGAGGCTCAAGAGGGGAAATATTTTTAAATATTTTAAATTTAAGATATTTAAAAAATGTGTTCAGTTTACTGTTTTTAATCATGCAATAAATCAGTTAGACAATACACACGCATGTGTTACCGGCGAGTATCATCATGCCTGGGAGAATCTCAGGGAACGTAATTTGATAGCAAACTCGCATACCAAAATTACGTTCCCTGAGATTCCCCGCGTATGATGATACCAGCCGGTAACACACTTGTATGTATTATCTAACTTATACGTAACTGATCATCAAAATGTATAGATCTACTTTCAGTTTCGTTTTTTGCAATAAACTCGGCTCCAAACATTTAATTTTCTTATAAAAACAACTTTTGGTTATCAGTTTCAAGTTCGTCGTGTGCAGTTTCCAATATATTTGGTAGAAATTATAATTTGTCTTGTAGACAAAACTGTTTGTTATGTACAGTTACTAGTTTGTCCGGTACATTTATTAGTTTGTGATGTCCATACATTAGTTTGTGTTATCCAATTAATAGTTCGTTATGTGCTTTTCCAAATATGTTCGGTACAAATCACAATTTGTTATGTAGATAATAAAAACAGTTTGTTATGTACATTTACTAGTTTGTCCGGTACATTTCTTAATTTGTGTTGTGCATTCGCCAGTTTGTGCTGTCCAATTAATTGCTTAAAAATATCCGTTTTCATGTTAAATTACACAACGTGTACCCTTACAATTTTTGTCTTTACAAGTGGATTCTCATACATACAACAAATATACTACTTATGTTCTTTTCGGCAATTATTTATTTTCGGAAATTTTTGAAAAGATAATTAATACATATCTGTTTATTAAAACATAACAAACTGCTTTGTCTACAAGACAAGTTATGATTTGTACCGAAAATATTTGGAAAAGCACATAACGAACTATTAATTGGACAGCACAAACTAGTAAATACACAACACAAACTAAGAAATGTACCGGACAAACTAGTTAATGTACACAACACACTGTTTTATCTACACAACAAATTATGATTAGTACCGAAAATATTAAGAAAAGCACATGACGAACTATCTATTGGACAGCACAAACTAATGTATGGACATCACAAACTAATAAATGTACCGGACAAACTAGTAACTGTACATAACAAATTGTTTAATCTACAAGACAAATTATAATTGGTACCGAATATATTGGAAAATGCACATGACGAACTATCCACAGTACAGCACAAACTAAGAAATGTACCTGACAAACTAGTAAATCTACATAAAAAACTGTTTTATCTACAAGAAAGATTATAATTTGTACCGAATATATTGGGAAATGCACATGATGAAGTAATATTCATCATGTCAAGACAGTCTAGGCTTTCCATAGCGGGGATTATACAATTCTATATGATCCTGTTCAAACTATCTATATTTAGATCGGGAAGTGCCGAATTTTTTATATCAAAAAATAGACTTGACTTTTTCATATCAAAAAATTGATTTCTTGATATCAAGAATTCGAATTTTTGATATCAAAAAATCATTTATTGATATCAAGAATTCGATTTCTTGATATCAAGAAATAACACGAATTCTTGATATCAAAAATTCTTTTCCTGGTATCAAAAATTCTATTTTTCAAAAAATGTGACTGACTTTTTTGATATCAAGAAATCGAATTTTTGATATCAAGAAATGACTTTTTGATATCAAAAAATGCTTATGAAATAGTAAAACGGCGCCCCATAAACATCGGGTATTTTAAATGGTCTGAGTCGTACAAATAACTTGGTTTTGAAGTTTTTTAAAGTCATACTTTTAACGATTACGATCTTCTTTTTTGGTTTAGACAGTTAAAATTTCAATTATGGAGTTTTCATATTCTAATTATTTAGGGGGCCATTTCGCATATCTTATCATATCTCATCCTTTTTAAAAATCATACAAACAAAGTGAGATTAAAAGTTCAGTATGTTGAAGGCCCGATGTTTTCTACATGTCAAGAAATCCAACTGATTCACTTAATAGTACTGTGTGCGCATTTGAAACTAATTGGGCCAGACTAACAGCATATCAACAAAATACCACGACAAACATCATATCAGTAATATAGGTAAAGGGCCCTAATGGCATTTTTAATTATGAGTTCCTATTTTATTTTTCAAATACTTCGTAAAAAATCTATATATCCATGATTTTCACATTATAAAGACTGGTGCTACCGACGACTTATAATTTTAGCGGATTAATATAGTTTTCCGTGTGTCATTCGCATTGGTCACATGACAAATATTTACCGCGTAATTAAAGTAGTCCAACGCAAAGACAAAGTCAATACATTTATAAAATTTACAAGTGTATCCGATCAAAACCACATTTTTTTATTTACAAATTAATTAGTGTTCACATTTATTGCATATCCATAATAAATTACATCAATCTGTTTGCTCTCATATCTTTCAATTCCTTGTAAATATTGAACTACTTTATGGCGCATGCATGGAGAAAGGTAGCGCTGAAACGGAACCATGTGTTCTTGGTCTTAGTCTACACGTTATGAATATTTACGTCGTAAAGTAGTACAACGCGTAGACAAAGTACTTTACAAGAACTTATAATCCCTGTCATATTTTTCATTTACAAATCGGAAGTGTTCACATTTATTGCATATGCTAAATAAATGGTATCGATCTGTTTACTCTCAGAGCCTTTATTTTCACAGAAGTACTGAACATTTTTTATAGCGTATTCTGAAATTCATAAATTGAACGAAAAGGTAGATAATATTGTGTCTCGGCTTGAGGGCAGAGCGAACGCGAGTGACATTACTCTGAACATTGTTATTCGGGACTTACCGGAATTGGAGAGGGAGAACACTGCTAAGAGAATGAACTAACTAATTAGAGACGGTCTAAAGTTGAAAGACATCAGCTTTGTTAGTGCCATACGGAAATCTGCTGGAGACAACAAACCTGGAGTTGTTGTCGCCACTTTCAAGTCACATAAGGACAAGAGGCGGGTGATGATGGAAAAAATAAAGTTGAAAGATAATCGTCTGTATGACAAGGTATATATTAACCATGACCTCTCTCCAGCGGAGTGTTTAATGACAAACAATTTTAGAATGGCTTTGAATGGCTTGAAACAGCATGGTTTGACCTTGAAAGGTAATCGAGTTGTGAGAAAGGATAGTTCTGGTGGTGACCGGTCGAGATGGAATGACAGGTCGGGCTCCCCTGTCCAGACTAGAAGGAATAATGGTAATCAGGCCAAATCGGGTTACACTGTTCAGTCTAGGTAGGGTAATGGAAATCGGAAAAAATCGGGCTCCCCTGTTCAGTCCAGGAGGGGTAGCAGGAATCAGGACAGGTGGGGCTCCCCTGTTCATAACAGTGATAACGGTTTCAGAAACCGTAGCGATAACATACATAGTTATAGATCTAGTTATGACCATGAGTGGGAAGAAGTGCGTGGAAATTCAGGGAGAGGAGGGAATAGACAGCGGGGTCGTGGTATAAGACGTGGTCGGGGTAACCAGGATAAAAATTCTCGATGGCAAAATGGTCGCTTTTAATTATTGTTATTATTATTATTATACCAGATTTATATAGCGCCCTTTTCATGATCAATTTCACGTTCAAAGGCGCTTTACATAGTTCAAATGCAGCCACACAGGGCGCATAATTCATCCTCTACTAGTACAGACACAGAGCGATCTGACCAGAGGGACAGAGTGAGACAAAGCCCCCACGACAGAGAGATCAGAAATCGGATACAGGCTTGTCCGGCTAACTTAGCCTAGCTCGTTGCGAATAGACAGCCTGGTTCTTTAACGTGCCCAGTGTATAGCACTGATACACGCAATGATTGCCTGGGTTCCTGACCAGTACACCTCTAGTTGGGTGGGAAACACTGAAAAGCGTTTCTGAAAATTCCCGAGTAGCTGCCGGGGATCGAACCCCCGACCTCAGGATTGGAAGGCCAGTGTGCAAACCACGGAGCTATCCGTCCACCAATTACACACTGGGTTTTGGAATGTGCGTGGTTGGAGTAATAATACTGACTCTGACAATTTTATTTTACGTTCATCTATTGTATCTTACTATAATTTTGATATTATTGGTGTTGAAACACACCTTTTAAATAATGATGTTTTAGACCTTGATGGTTATAAATAGTTTGGTTTCAACCGTGCAAAGATTCATAAAAATGCTAAATGTGGATCCGGTGGGGTGGGTTTCCTTATAAAAAGTAATATTGTTAACATTTTTGATATTTCAATTATTGAAAATAGTTTTGAGGGAATTTTATGGTTAAAAATGAAAAATAGATTTTCTGATTTTTCATTATTTCCGTGTTTGTTACCTACCACCAGAAAATTCATCAAGAGCGGCATGTTGTTGATTTCCAGAGTAATGCATATGGAGAAATGTTTATAGATTTTCTTATTAATACAAACATGCGTTTATTAAATGGTCGCAATGGAAATAACCAAAATAATGATTTTACTTCAATATCTAGTAAAGGGTGCGCAGTAGTAGATTACTGTATTGTTCAACAAGATGCTTTAACAGTAGGAAAGTTTTTGATAGAGAAGTGCAAAGAGCAAAGCGTTTTTACTGGTATTCTCTACAAGATAAGTTATTACAAGAATGTAGTGTTGGCAATAACGCTTTTCGAAACTCTGTTGGTAAGATTGGAGTTTGTTTCTCAAAGAGTCGGAAAATACCGTTCGAAGTTGTTTTACCTAATGGTCAAGTCTCTTCTGAAGTATATGACGTTTTGAATAAATGGAAGTCGGATTTTAGCTCACTTTTCGAAAATAATCATGTGTCAGATGATACAAATGTTTTAAATCCTGAAAAATGTAATAGTGAAGGCAATGACTTAAGCTCTAATAACTATATTTCTATTTTAGAAGTTAAGAAAGCTGTGCCTGTAGAGGTTTTGAAAAGTGAGGCAGCTGTGTACTTTTTGCATGTTTTGCTTAATGTGTGTTTTGACTCTGGGACAGTCCCGAGTCTTTGGGGTAAAAGTATTATCAACCCTATTCCGAAGTCTGCCACAGCTGATCCACGAGACCCGCTCTCTTATAAGGGTATTGCCCTTGCATCATCTATGTACAAACTATATTGTTCAGTTTTAAATGATCGTCTTAGTAAATGAGTTGAAAACATCAATGTATTGCAAGACGAACGAAATGGTTTCAGGAAAAAACGAAGTACTCTAGACCATATTTCCTCGTTGTGTCGTATAATTGAGACTAGAAATAAAATAAATGTAAACTGACAACATTTGCGGCTTTTATTGATTTTAAGAAGGCGTATGATTTCATTAACAGGGATAAACTTTGGTTACGTTTACATAATATTGGCATAATTGGAAAGATGTGTGTTGCAATTAAATCACTGTATTCACATATATCTGCTTCCGTCCGTGTAAATCAGATTAGTACTGAGTGGTTTGATGTAAAAACCGGCTTACGTCAGGGTTGTGTGTTGTCACCAATACTTTTTAACCTCTATATTAAAGAGTTAACAGTGTACTTGAAGTCCTTTGATATAGGAATTGATGTAGGTGGTGAAAAAGTTTGTATTCTGCTTTACGCAGATGATATAGTTTTGTTATCTAGCAACCCTAATGATTTACAGTTACTGTTAAATGCACTCTCTTCATGGTGCGATGCCAATGATATGACTGTTAATTGTAGTAAGAGTAATGTTGTTCATTTTAGACAGCCGTCTATGGCTAGAACTGAATTTGTTTTTAAAATTGGTAATGAGATATGCCATGTGGTTGACCGTTATAAATATTTGGGTTTGGTACTGAGTGAACATTTAGATTTTAACATAACTGCTAAAGTTGTAGCGCAAAGTGCAAGTCGTGCACTTGGTCTTGTTATCGCAAAATGTAAAACAGTTGGTGGTGTCACATATGATGTTTATACAAAATGATATGACTCTATTGTATGGCCATTAATTAGTTATGGTGCCCCTATTTGGGGTTGTAAATCATTTTCATGTATTTATGCGGTACAAAATCGGGCCATGCGCTTTTACTTGGGTGTCGGTAAATATACTCCTGTAGCAGCTTTGTCGGGTGTAATGGCTTGGCAGCCACTATTTATTAGACAATGGAAGTCTGTTATGTTATTTTGGGCCAGACTGTGTAATACGAGTGCCTGTCGTCTAAATAAACGCATTTCTGCTCAGAAAGCTAATCATAATTGCAGAAATCGGTTATTCCATGTTAAATGTAAATTGGATAATTGTAATTTGTCACAATACAATGATATATCTTTGCATGTACCTAAGAACTTTCATGTTGATGCTGTTGTTAAACTATTAATGGAAAATTATATACTAGAATGGCAACAGTGTATCAATAGCCAGGTTGGTAGTTCAGGTGTTGGTAGAAATCAGTTAAGAACCTACTGTACCTTTAAAAGTCAGTTCTGTGTAGAACCTTACTGTCGTATGATATTACCGCCATTACACCGATCTGCTTTTAGCAAGTTCAGTTGTGGGGTAGCACCAATTAGGGTTGAAACTGGCAGATATGAAAAGTTAAAGCCTCATGAGCGTACGTGCCCTTTTTGTAAAAAGATTGAAACAGAATCACATGTTATATTAAAATGTGCTTTGTATGATGATATAAGATCAGAGTTATTTGATAGAAATGTTGAAATAGAGCCAAATTTCCATAATATGTCAGAGTTAGAGCAGTTGAAAATTTTATTTTCATGTTCCCCATTGATTAGGATTTGTGCCAAAACCTGTTGTAATATTTTTAAAAGGCGTAATTCTTTTATCTGTAAATAACTATGGCTGTATAGGTCGACCATATTTTTTGAGCCGTGACTAATTTATGTAGGACAGTTGATTTGCCAAAAAAGGGTAGGAACATATATGTAATACATAGTAAAACGGTATAAGTTATCGATGAATGTAAATGAATGCATGGCCCAAAGGACATGGCGTTGGTTTAAGAAACTTGCTTTTCGAGGTTCGAGCCTTGGTAAGTTCACATTTTTTATTTTTTTCAATAAACACTGCACGAGAAAATTGTGCAGTTTATTGAATCGATTAGTTAATGATGTGTTAGCTAGTCAAAAATACTTCCCTGTTAGTCTTAGTTAAAGTGTAATGGCTTCAACACGTAGCAAAATGTATTAAAAATATAGAAACAACAAGGAAAAATGTCAAACATTATAATTAAAATAATAATTTTTTTTTAAAAAGAGTCTTCAAAGATTCTTGACTAAAACAAAATAAGAATAAGGCCGTTATCTGGGCTTGAACTCGTACCTTACGGTTTGTAATCATACGCTTTACCAATTTCGCCAGCGATATAATCAAGTTCATAGAAAACAAACTTATTCTATAGAGATTTTTCAGCCAGGTATAGACCGAATACAGATATAACCCAATTGAAAAGGTGTATCATTCCGTCACGGTTCACACACGCGGTCGAACTATAATTTTAAATTAGCTCAAAATATTTACCTATTCCTGTCAATCAGTTCACCCGTGATCTGATCAAGGTGATATTATATTTCTAACGAGAGGTTGGTATTGATCAGTTTATAACAGATCTGATCCGTTTTAATATTTGATTTTTTAAATCCATTTTTTTTGTTAAAGTTTTTTGATAAAGTCAAATGTTTCTGTTGCTATCAAAGCTATTGACTGGAAACTTAAAATACTTATTTACTATTAAAGTCTACACCAGGAGAGACAATCCCCATAACGCTGAATTGAAGTTTGACATAATTAGGCCACTTTTTAACTTAGAATTTTTGGTTAATTTTTTTGATTAAGTCAAATATCTCTATTACCATCAAAGCTTTTGGGTTTAAATTTAAAATAGTTATTAAATGTCAGAGTCTACACCAGGAGAAGCATTCCCCATTGCTGTGATTTGAATTTTGACAGAGTTTGGCCCCTTTTTAACTTGGAATTATTTGGTTAAAGTTTTTGATAAGGAAAACTATCTGGTTTACTTATAAAGCTTTTGACTTTAAACTTAAAATAGTTATTTACTATTAAAGTCTATGCCAGGAGTAACAGTCCCCATAAATCTGATTTGAATTTTGACAGAGTCATGCCCATTTTTAACTTAGATTTTGTTTTGGTTAAACTTTCTGATGAAGTCAAAATATCTCTATTACTTTCAAAGCTTTTGACTTGAAACTTAAAAATAGGTGTTTACTGTTAAATTCTAGTCCAGGATAAACAATACCCTTAACTCTGATTTGAATTGTTTCACAGCTAGGTCCCTCTTTAGCTTAGAATTTTTTGGTTAAAGTTTTATAAGTTATTTACTGGCAAAGCTCTAATTCAGAGTCAAGTACTGAGAAAGGTCGAGAGCGCTGTGTTACGGACAGCTCTTGTTAAACGTGCATTTATTATTTTAATGTATCTATAACTATGTGTTATGTGTAAATTTTCTGTGATAGTCTCTTATAGTTCAAATTTGAAGGTCATGTACTAGTTTTATCTTTGTATTGAAACGAAATTTTATACTGTGATATTGTACATGAATGAGACGTAAAAAAAGAAATAAAAGAATTTATGTTCTCTTGAGAAATAAATTTATGTTATTTCTCAGTAGGCACGCAAGAGCTATAATTTCTGCTTCTGTTATTTCAATCCAGTCCATATAATATAACGTGCCTCGATTAATCAATTTCACGCACGAGCAGTTCACGGGTGTGGTCATTTTGGCAATTTCATATTTCAAACCGGTTCATTCCTTCACAAACAAGTCGACACTTCGTGTACAAAAATATGTTCATCACATGTTTGAAGAGCTAGCGTTTTACAGTAATGTTGCCACTGTGACATTAAGGATGCAAGCAAAATGCAGATATGTTTTTAAACAAACTTTGTCTTTTCAGTTTATTACATATTTCATTAAATTAAAGATGAATGAATAGATATAATTATTGTTCGCTAAAGCTCATGAATAATTTTAAATACTAGTTTATGTGTTATTTATGTCGAACAATCATTGGTTATTTACGATATCAAAAACTGGGTTCTTTGCGAGGGAAACCCCCGTTACTATTGAAAAGTAGCAACATTCACCATTCTTTGTTTGTTACCATTTTGTTGAGACACTGTGTTTTCAGATATTGGCTGACGGTTTTACATTTGTCATGTCCTAGATTTGACACGTTGCAAAATTCTAATAATTTAGGATGAAAACACAAATTTTCAGATTGCCTGAACGACTACACTAAGTGAATAAATGAAATGTCTTTGACCATTTGAGGACCGAAGGTCTCAATGCGTGCATATTTTATAACAGCATTATCAACAACATCTTATTTGTTTCACTACTGACTTAGATACACACTCTGTTACAAATGAAATGCAAAAATGAAAAAATGATTGAAAAATCGAGATATCATTTTCGATAATGAATTAATGAATCTTTCTATGGTTGTTGCTACTACTCAGATGAATGCTTTGAAAGCGTGACAATTTATCATGCTGTCCATTATGGTCATGTTGCTGTTGTTGCAGATAATAATAATACAAAGTATACTAGAACGGATTTAGTAGATTTATGTACAAAAATGGATGATGTTGATGAACACGACTGTTGGTCAAGACGATTCTTATGATGATGTTGGAATGGACGATTTTGATGATAATCACAATGATTATCATTTTTATTACTGACGTTGTTATTTAAGAAATATAATATTGTTGTTATTTACTAATTATTCTATTTCATCATTTTGATGGTATCCTCATGATGATGATGGTGATGACAACGATGAGCTATTAATCATACTTTTAAACGCAAAAGTAAAATATGGAGATAATGATGATAATGATGATGGTGGTGGTGGTTATGTTGATGATAATTAGACTATGCATTTTACTGTACATTGGTTGATAATTACAGCAATACTATGTTGACCTTCCGAAACGGTAAATGGTTTAAAAATTGATCATGCATTAAGTATAAGATTGTGTCACACTTTGTTCAGTATATAGCAGTGCAATCTTTTGTTATCCCCCGACGAAAGTCGGAGGGATATAGTTTTGGCGTTGTCCGTCCGTCCGTCCTTCCGTCCGTCTTTCCGTCCGTCCGTCCGTCCGTCCGTCTGGAGCCATATCTAGGAAATGGTTGGGAATATTTATTTAAAACTTCATATACATGTTCACCACTATGAGTTCTTGCGGCCCGTCAAGTTTCATTCAGATTGCCCAAGTAACACCAGAGTTATGGCCCTTAGAAGTTTCTAGTGTTAACTATATAGGGTACTATAAATATGGCAATTTCTGCATCATAACTTTTGATATATTACACCTAGAACTATGAAACTTAAACAGAATTTAGATCACCATAATGTGGTTGTGTACACACAATTTCTTTTGGATTTATTTGTAAATTTAGAGTTATTGCCCTTTAATTGTATAAAAATCCACATATTTGTACATAACAAACTTACCATTTGGTAGAATTTCATTAAATTTCTTTCATTCTTTTCCATGAACATTTATTGTAAACATGTGAAGTTGTGTTCCCACACCTGGTCACCCCCTTACCTTGATCACCCCCCCCCCCCCCCCCCCCCCCCCCCCCCAAAAAAAAAAAATAAAAAAAATAAAATTCATTATTTTACATTTTTTCAGACAAACTTCATAAACATGTTCACCACTATGAGGTTATGGGGCCCATCAAGTTTCAGACAGATTGCCCAAGTAACACCAGAGTTATGGCCCTTAGAAGTTTCTAGTGTTAACTATAATATAGGGTAACTATAGATCTATAGATATGGCAATTTCTGCATCATAACTTTTGATATATTTGACCTTGAACTATGAAACTTTAATAGAATTTAGAGCACTATAATGTGGTTGTGCACACATAATTTTGTACGGATTTCTTTTGTAACTTCAGAGTTATTGCCCTTTAATTGTCTAAAAATCCACATATTTGTACATAACAAACTTACCATTTGGCAGAATTTCATTAAATTTCTTTCATTCTTTTCTGTGAACATTTATTATAAACATGTGAAGTTACGCACCCACACCTCGTCACCTACTTGCCTTGGTCCTCTCCCTCCCCATCCCAACCCCCCTCCCCCCCACCCTCCCAAAAAAAAATTTTTTTTTTTTCATTTAAGTTTAGATTTTTTTCAAACCTTCCATGATTATTTATCAACATGCAAGTTGTACCATTTCCCCACCTCACTCCTCCATACAGTCATGCCCACCACTGATCATGCATCCTCTGCCCCCCCCCCCCCACCCCCCACAAAAAAAAAATCCACATATTTGTACATAACAAACTTACCATTCGGCAGAATTTCATTAAATTTCTTTCATTCTTTTCTGTGAACATTTATTACAAACATGTGAAGTTGCGCACCTACACCTCGTCACCCACTTGCCTTGGTCACACCCCATCCCCCTCCCAACCCCGCTTCCCCCCAAAAAAAACAAATAATAATTTTTTTTTTTCATTTCTTATTTTAGATTTTTTTTCAAACCTTCCATGATTATTTATCAACATGCAAGTTCCCCCACCTCACTCCTCCATACAGTCATGCCCACCACTAATCATGTATCGTCTTTGATCCCTTTTGTTCTACAATCAAAAATCGGTTTGTGACCAAATTATTTATGTTAACGCTTGTTATTAAAGCTATTTTGCTGTGGTTGTTGTAAAAGCGGATGATAAAATTTAAGTGTTATTGAAACGTTGTTTTTGGTCCGTTTTGTTCAACCATATATGATACAGACTATACATTGGTTTATGTCCGTAATATCTATGTTAACGCTTGTTATTAAACTGTTTTGCTGTGGCTTTTGTAAAATCGGATTTTCTGCGGAGGTTAAATTGATCGAACCGAATTAAACGGCATATGTCATACAAATTTTGCTTTCGAATTGCGACTCTGACTGTGTTTTCTGTGCTAGATTCTTCCTGTGCATGCATGTATTACGTAAGAAAATATTCCGTATTATACTGCTAGTTGCTAAATCGTGCATGAATTGCAATAACATTGATTCTTGGGTATGCATCAGTACAATATCTTACTGCCGCCATCTAGTTAATAATTTTCGTCCACAATGCCAAAACTAGGGCTGTGCGCTTTGTGACATTATTGTTGTAACGAAATCATTCATCAATAACTAATAACTGTATAGTATTTCTCTTCTTTAAATATTTGATTGCGTGACGTTTAACCCAACAAAATAAATATATAAGTTTGATATTTGATTTACTTTTTAGCTCGACTATTCATAGAATAGTAGAACTATTGGACTCGCCCATGCGTCGGCGTCTGCGTCCGCGTCCGCGTCCCGATTTGGTTAAGTTTTTGTATGTAAGCTGGTATCTCAGCAACCACTTGTGGGAATGGATTGAAACTTCACACACTTATTCACTGTGATAAACTGACTTACATTGCACAGGTTCCATAACTCTGTTTTGCTTTTTTACAAAATTATGCCCCTTTTTTGACTTAGAAATTTTTGGTTAAGGTTTTGTATGTAAGCTGGTATCTCAGTAACCGCTTGTGGGAATGGATTGAAACTTCACACACTTATTTACTGTGATAAACTGACTTACATTGCACAGGTTCAATAACTCTATTTTGCTTTTTTACAAAATTATGCCCCTTTTTCGACTTAGAATTTTTTGGTTAAGGTTTTGTATGTAAGCTGGTATCTCAGTACTCACTAATGGGAATGGATTGAAACTTCACACACTTGTTCACTGTCATGATCTGACATGCACAAAGCAGGTCCCATAACTTTATTTTGCTTTTTTACAAAATTATGCCCCTTTTTCAACATAGAAATTTTTGGTTAAGTTTTTGTATGTAAGCTGGTATCTCAGTATCCACTAATGAGAAAGGATTGAAACTTCACATACTAGTTCACTGTCATGATATGACATGCAGTGCAAAGGGTCAATAACTCAACTTTGCATTTTTCAAAATTATGCCCCTTTTTCAACTTAGGAGTTTTTGGGTTAAATTCTTATATGTAAGCTGGTATCTCAGTACCCACTAATGGGAATGGATTGAAACTTCATACACTTGTCCACTGTCATGAGCTGATAAGCACTATGCAGGTTCCATAACCCTATTTTACTTTTTTACTAAATTATGCCCCTTTTTCGACTTTCTTATTCATTCAAGCGACAAGGCTGTTAAATAGTCGAGCGTTGCTGTCCTCCGACAGCTCTTGTTTTAGATGCTTGTGTATGCAGCTTCTACATCCTCTTGTCATAGGCGTTGTGCTGTCGTTATATGTTACTATACCGGAGCCAAGGAAGAAGCACTGTCGATTCAAACAGTACACTAGGAATAGAACGTTGACATGAGAGCACTGTCGAGAACCAATTGGTGGATTGCATGAGAGACTTTGTCAAATCTAAATATACACTGGAAGTGGCAGGGTGGCATGACCTCGGTAGAGCTCTTTCACATTAGACTGATGAAAACAAGCGGAAACTTTGACAGCAGGGTAAGCAAAAATCTATTAAGTAAAACTATCGATCTATTCAAATATACGTAATTACATTCTTGAATAATGGCTGGATTATAAAGTACGTGACGTATCAAGATTACTGCCGGATCTATTTCGGGTTAGATCCAACAAATTTATTAGAGAAAAAGTAACCGCTGCATAGCGTTGATTAGGTAAAAATCAAGAGAAATAATGGTCAAATACAGCTGAATACAGGTTATAGTGTCATCTTTGAAAGTAAATAGGCCGGAAAATCTGATATTATTAAAGAAATGAATGTTTGCATGTGGTTATTAAGTAATTAGATATGATATTCAATGTACCATTTTATGGGCAAATTTTATTTCATAAAATATTTGGTAGCCCTCAACACACTTTGTGCATTTCGGTATGGCATATTGTATACATAATCATTAGCATACTTTAGGCAATCAAAGCAAAATCCATCATCATTACGTAGAGAATTCGTTGAGCATCTTGACCTCGGATTTTCGGTAGCTGCATTTACCTAGCACTATGCATTCTTTTCCTTGCATTGTTTAGAACATGTGCGCTTATCATAAATAGAGCTTCAGTATCATAGCGTTGTCTATTGTGTTTCTATGCATTTTGGCTAGAAATCTATCATTTCATGCTTCTTTTCATGATGCTTCTATCTCATACAATATGCCATGACATTTCATTAATTTTCCCATTATCCCATTCAATCAGCGTTTGTTATTTATTGTCAATAGCCATTAGCGACAGGCCGCTCTTACTGATATATGGTTTAAATCTAGGTCACTTCCCACTATGGTTACAACAACATGCCTTTCAGAGTGCGGGCGGGTCTGTTGCTTCTTATATTCATACGCTACTGATAAAATAAACGAATTTATGTTCTCTTGTCAATGAGAAATAAATTTATGTTATTTTTCAGTTGGCACGCAAGAGCTATAATTTCTGCTTCTGTCATTTTGGCAATTTTATATTTCAAACCGGTTCATTCCTTCACAATTAACTAAGCAGGCAAGTCGACACTTCGTGTACAAAAATACCCACCCTCCTAACCTCAACAATTTTTTGAAAGAATTTCTGCTGTCGTGTTGTATATTTTCCGCGCCAGTATCCCTGATCATGCAACATACTGCCTCGCTGATATACAGTGCCTTTTATGCATAAAGACGATTATTCCTTCCAAGATGTCAAAAGCTTGCAACAAAGTAAATGAAGGCTTTATTATGGATTCTGTGGATTTTGAACAGTTAAAAAGACACTTGATATTTACAGAATATCAGAAACTTTCAGTCTGTATTAAATACAACCTCTTTTCACGTGTTCTATGGTAAACAAGCACCAGTGGACTTGTTTATTTTGCTGCAAAATCTCGTCATCTTAAGAGCTAAAAATATCAATTTAAAGTCTTTAGTTTTAATTGATAGCCGTGACTTTTGTTCCAATCGGGGCTGATATATTACTGCATAAACATGACAAAAATATAGTTCAATTAACAAGTGCAGGAGTAGTAGTATCTATTTGGCAGTTTTATTCTAACTTAAACAGTTACTGGTGTCCGCCCGTTACATGTGAGCTTATGAATAAAAATTATGATCCACAAAACAGGCTTGCCTTTAAATGGCTTTTGATACAGCGGCTGTATCGCAAAAATCCAAGCTCACTTCCTAGGTTGGCCACTAGATCAGCATTAAATGTTTGGCATTCGACTGGCCTTCACTTATCATTGGTGTTAAGGTCGTGCGGTCTTAACCGTTAGAGGGGGCCTTGACCTAAAGGGTCGACCGTTCAACAGTGTTCCTCGAAGTGACTGTAACTTATTTAAAACAGGGATTTACAACTCTTCGGCCAATTGATCATAGATCCGTCGAAAGTTGTTAAAATGCATTGTAGGTCATTACGTATGCTATATATTTTTTATATGTCTGCCCTGATGATTATGATATGAAACCGGTAGGTAGACAGAAATACAGACAGAGGAAACCCATTGGATGTTTTTCTTTTTTATTTATTTATATATATAATATATATATTTGTGGATCACTTTGCTACAAACCTATAACACATGGGTCTGTTTGTTATGACCCCCTGTTTCTTTTGTTGAGTGTGCAGGTTAGTGCAGTCATTTGCTTGGATGGTTAATCATTGCGTGGCACATGATGCCCGATCCAAACCTAGCAACCGAGTCCGTTATACAAATAATACAATGATGGATAAAAAATGTATTAATGCATCAAATACAAATGTTAATTTTGCAGACACAATTTCAGTGTTATAATAATGGATTCTCTTGCACTTGCGTTGGATTCATATTTTTGTTTCCTTTGAATACATTATCCTAACGTAGAGAATTCGTTGGTCATCTTGGCCTCGGATTTTCGGTAGCTGCATTTGCCTAGCACTGTGCATTCGTTTCCTTGCATTGTCTAGTACATGTGCGCTTATCATAAATAGAGCTTCAGCATCATAGCATTGTCTATTTTGTTTCTATGCATTTTGGCTAGAAATCTATCATTTCATGCTTCATTTCATGATACTTCTATCTCATACAATATGCCATGATATTTCATTAATTTTCTGCAATAATATTTATTGTCAATAGTCAGAAGCGACAGGCCGCTCTTACTGATACATGTATATGGTTTAAATCTAGGTCACTTCTCACCATGGTTAAAACAACATGCCTTTCAGAGTGCAGGCGTGTCTGTTGCTTCTTATATTCATGTGCTACTGATAAAATAGATAAATATGTACTGAGAAAGGTAGTAAAGGCATTTGTAACTACAATTTCACCAATATCGGTTTTCGTAGTTTGGCGACTTCGGGAAGGCTGCGCTTCCCAAAAACACATAGATAAAGTACTAGTTTTTCGAAACAAACCACGTATTACGAAGCTCTTTGAACTTTCTTGACAACTATTTAGTGTAAAATTTACTCCTGGGGCCGTATTCATAAAGCATCTTAAGTATAAGTATAAGAAATTGATTATTTACTTAAGTATTACTTAGGTTAGAAATTTATTTTACTTAAGTATATTTGTTATTCATAAAACAACTTAATAAGTAATTCTTGATTTTTATTGTGGACGAAAACATTAAAAAACCATTAATTTCAGACAGATACAACATGCACAATAATGTTTAAAGTGCTTTTATCTGAAAACAATACTTTAATCGTACTCACCACGCTATTTTATTTTCTGACTTAAGTCATTTCTTACGTATCTTAAGTTTTAGCTGTTTTATGACTAGAACTTAAGTTTTTACTTAGACTTAAGTTGAAATCACCACAAACTTAAGTAAAATCTTAAACTTAAGTCGAAACTTATACTTAAGATGCTTAATGAATACGGCCCCTGGACTCCGGCATTTATTTTCAAGAAGTATGAAACATGCTTTAAGCCGACAAATAAAATGAAGTTTTATTGACCTGATAGACTGCAAAATACAGTAAACGTTAACTTACAAGATTCAAGGCAGCATTAAGGGAAATGTTCAATATTGTATAAACTGATAAAAACAGCAACTATCCTTGTAAAGATAAAAAGATAAAACATGATTAACAATATTGTTTGCACGTTAATAAATTCGAAATGAGGTGGCATTTTGGCAACAAACATGTGGTCGACCTACTATCTATGCAATGGAAATTTAATTATATTTTTATGTTACTTTTGTTATTAAGTTAAGCTTCGATAACGAAATATGACTGACGGGCGAACAGACGGACGTACGGAAGCGCATTCATATAATATGGCCTATTTATACAAAATATACGTATAAAAATAACAAAATGTTTATGAATGTTGCCGGTGAACTATGATTCTGATTAAAAATAAGGATAAATATCCAGCAAGGAAGGCCACGTTCCAAAAACGAAGCCTCCCCAAACGTAAACCCAGCTCGCGGACGCGCACACAACCAACACACACACTCTCACACAACGCAAGCACACTAGGACAAAACGATTTTGTTGCACAATGATACCCAATTTTGCAATTCTTTGTTTATAGGAATAATCGGATCGTGTTAAAATAGATTTTAAAGTTTTAACACTTTTGCACAGTTGTAGGTTGTATTTAACCTTGCATTAAAGAAGTTATGTAAATAATTCATTACACAATTTGTTGAGGATATCTAAAACGATTTTATGACATGTTTTGTGAGAGCTTTCAGCATGCATGGGGAAGGTAGTTTTTTATCCAGTTGCTTTACTGAAATAAAACATGGATGGGCACTCATTATTCAAGGCTAATAGAAGTATTGTATAAAACAAAGGTGCTTATTCACGAGTACTTTCTGATTACCCTCTTAAAATTACCGTTTCGATAAACTTTAAACTAGTTCAAGTGCATTTTGTATCTTTATCTTATGTAAATAATCCATAACACACGTTATGAAGACTCTATTAAAACATTCATGGTGTCAAATTTTATGCGATGTGTGTTAGTTATCCGAGGGCATGCATAAGGCCGTATGCTTTATACGATTGATCGTCATGCTTGTATCGGAATCTCTGATCTGCCACTACTAGTTGCCACTGAACTATGCCAGCCCTACAAAAAAGAAGTAAAAAGAAACAAAACGAGAAACATGTACTGTACATACATAAGCCTACAATAACAGCGGCTTGACTTAAACACCAAGCTGAATCATTTGAATACACAAAGCAATAACAGCTTCATTTTGCCGCACTGCGCCAAAATCTTCCTTTGACTTTAAAACATTAAATATAAAAGTAGCACACAAGTATTGGTAAATATATAACAAAACTGTTTTTGTTATAAATGGGCACACATTTTCTTAATACGAGTTATATAATAAGCGCCTTTTCGTCTGTTAGAAACTATTTGTCAAGAGTTAAATCCAACATGTTTTTAACCTCTTTGTATCGATCTCTTTCGAGTTAAATATTACCTGTATTCATTGGCCGCCGCCGTCATCTCAAACATCTCTTTATTGATTTTCAGCACATTTTGGCATCTTTACATGGATCGCCCTAAAGTTTGATCGTAGCATTTTATGCCAAAGTTTAAAGTAATTACAGGGAGCAGTGTTTGTTAAAGAATTACGAGGGAAACTAAAAAATCTTCTCCAATATTCTGTGTATGTCTTCTATACAAAAAAGATTTTATGATGCAATGACAAATGATCCTTAACCAAAAACCTTCAAGCCTAATGCCATAGCTTTAGCGTAGGGAATTACTAACGATAAACTTGAGAAAAAATGTTCGAAGTACACGACTAGGAGATTGCTGGAACAACGTTAAACTTCATTATGTCTCATCTTAAACGTATAAGGGTTTAGAGGCACAATTGTTACACACACTAGTTGACACCCGCGAAATGCTTGAACCCAGTCACTTAGACCAAGTTTTTGGGTCCTAGTAGATGTCCATGCTTTGCAAGACAAATTTCCTTGGACTGAACATTTGCTTATATTTCTACTAAGGAACCAGTTTGAAAGGAACATGAAAATCTATTGAATTTAATCACGACGGGTAGAAATATGATAAAAAATAAAAATTAAACTGCCAGTCTGTAATGTAATAATGCATGTATTACACAACTTGATGAAATTATTGATAATTTTACGGTCTGTCTGACTACCATTAAAATAGTGCACAAATAAAATTCGTTCAAAGAAACGAACGCAAAATGTTTCAACTTGACAGAGAAACGTAAAAACAAAAACAAATACGAGCAACATGTACGAAGTGTTTGATATCTGCCATACAGTAGATAAAAATGTCGGCATACTGTATTGTGAAAAATGCATGTGGTTTATAAAGATCTTACACGCCTGCCTGTTAAGAACCATTTTTTTTCCAATCTGATGAACAGCATCTGTCTGACACATTTAAGATTATTTGTCTTCAAATTGCCTACTATTGCAAATTTTCAAAGATATTGTAAGTTGTGAAACGGGGCTTGTAGATATGACATAATGATATCTCAATGTGCGCTCGAAGCTTGTCATTTCCATAGGAAAAATCTCAGGTCATCTACCTTCGGGATATTCTTGTCTTCTACTTATAAAGCTTAGGAAGTCAGACTTAGTCTAGGGAAATTATGATAGATTTCCATGGGAAATCTACTTTTGTTATTAATGTTTGTTTAAAACAGCATCGTCATCATAATACTTACATTCATTATGTACTTTGTGTGGAAGGAAAAAATTTCGTTTTCGTATAAACAAATTGAAGTAACAATATCAATGACGTCTTTTCCGTGAGATTGCACGCGCAATCTGACGGCATTTACAAAAATATATTAACAAAATGGTGGCGTTCGAAATTTGTTTTCAAAACTGGACACTAAAATTTTAAAAAGGACAGTAAATATAGCTAAGACTAATTATTTTCATGGTAAAGATCAAAATTGAATCGTAAAGACTATATGATATTTTTCATTGGATTTAAGAAAACTGGTTATTTTTTTAAAGCAAGAATGAATATCCATCAGGGAAAGCGGCGTTCCAAAAACGCAGCCTCCCCAGACGCAAAGTCAGCAAGAGGACGCGCACATGCTCACTCAAAGCAAACACACTTTAAGACAAAATGAACAAACAAAGGAACACAGAAGGGTACCGCCTCGGAACGGTCAGTGGTAAAACCACCGCTGAGGAGCTCAGACCGGTTTATGGTGCACCTAACATCATTCTTAAATCATCTATTTTCTTAACAAAGTTGATTTTTATGTTCTAACGGCATTTCGTAATGTATCTAGGTTGAGGATGTAGAAATGACATTTGAGTAACATTTGTAAGGAACATTTGAGCAGATTTAGGAGCAAAAACAAGACTTATTATTACCTGTATTTAAACTCAACAATTTACAACAATGTCCAAAGTAACACAGAAAATATAACGGCCCGTTTGTTGTTTGAAGGTCATATGTAAGTGTAAGACAAATAAACAAATAATTCGATCTGATTATGTATAACAGTTCTGCGCTGGTTGTAAAGTTTATGTAGAATAACATATTTAAGTACTATCTTGTTCTCCTATAGGAAAAAGCATTTGATGGTGTCACCAAAATATATTTTAGATAATTCATCCTTAAACTGGCATACATTTGTGAATTTGGTGCGAAAACTTTTGTAATAACCCTTGTTAAAAAGTTTTAGTTTCTGTTTCGATATCAATATTTGCTACATAGTAGATACAACGGCAGTGTAGATACGATATGATCAGCCAAGCAAAGGATTAAAAGATGGAACTGGTACGTATCTAGTTTCGTGTTAAGTAAATTTCGTTTTGTTATGTTGAAGTCATTTAATATATTGCTATCAATTACAACACTGGAACAGGAATGATATTTTGCTTAATAAAACTCATTAAACGTTAAAGTGAATACTTTGCGCTGTTAGTATCTCAGAGAATCTGTACAAATACAATCTTTCATCTGTTGTGATTGCAGTAAAGGTTTTTCCTAATTTTTACTGACAAAACTGATACAATTTTGCTTCTTTTAAGTTGAAATAAATGTAAAGAATTAATCTTTGTACCCGTTAGTCCACATTGTAATTATAAACATACTCACGTCTGTATTCATATTAATGAAGTCTTTAAGGACATATCCTACCTGATCATTTTAAATGTTACTTCGTTATATGTTTCTTTTTAATTTCACCTTTACAATGTTTAAGATAAAAATAACAAGTTTTTTCAAATGTATCAGGACTCAAATATAAGTCACGTTTTAAATCATAACCAACTAAAGACTTATTGATAAAATTGTGATGTGATATTAGGTTATAAATATACACAAATTATAATGCTCTTTAACCAGCAGGTGCTTGGTAAAATATAAACTTTATTATGGTTAAGCATGTGCAAAAAATAACGTGTGCTCGGGGTGCTCGGGTCCGGCGTCCGTCCGTACACACTTTCCTTTAAACAACATCTCCTCCTAAACCGCTAGGCAAATTTCATCCAAACTTCACAGGAATGTTCATCGGGTAAAGCTCTACAAAAATTGTTCAAAGAATTGAATTCCATGCAGAAATCTTGTTGCCATGGCAACCGAAAGGAAAAACTTCAAAAATCTTCTTCTCAAAAACCAGAAGCCCTAGAGCTTAGATATTTGGTGTGAAACATTGCCTAGAAGACTGCTACCAAGTTTATTCAAATTAAGACCCCGGGGTCAAAATTGACCCCGCCCCAGGTGTCACTTGATTTTACTTAGGAAAATCTTAAACAATCTTCTTCTCAAAAACCAGAAGCCCTAGAGCTAAGATATTTGACAGGTAGCATTGCCTAGTGGACCTCTACTAAAGTTGTTCAAATCATGACCCTGGGGTCAAAAATGACCCCGCCCCAGGGGTCACTTGATTTTACATAGATTTTTATAGGAAAATCTTCAAAACAATTTAAAAAATAAACCAGAAGGCCTTGAGCTTAGATATTTGACATGTAGCATTGCCTAGTGAACCTCTACAAAAAATGTCAAATTTTGACTGCTGAAAATGATTTTATATAGGAAAATCTTCAAAAAATTTCTAAAAATAAACCAGAAGGCCGAATTCTTAGATATTTGACATGTAGCATTGCCTAGTGGACCTCTACAACACCCCAGGGGTCACTTGATTTTATATAGGAAAATCTTCAAAAATTTTCTAAAAATAAACCAGAAGGCCTAGGTCTTAGATATTTGACATGTAGCATTGCCTATTAGACTTCTACAAAATTTGTTCAAATCATGACCCCTGGGTCAAATTGACCCGCCCCATTGGATTACTTGATTGTACATAGAAAAATCTTCAAAATTTTCTAAAAATAAACCAGAAAGCCTAAAGCTTAGATATTTGACATGTAGCATTGCCTAGTGGACCTCTACAAAATTTGTTCAAATCATGACCCCCGGGGTCAAAATTGACCACACCCCAGGGGTGACTTGATTTAATAGAGGAAAATCTTCAAAAAAAATTCTAAAAATAAACCAGAAGCCCTAGAGCTTAGATATTTGACATGTAGCACTGCCTAGTAGACTTCTACAAAATTTATTCAAATCATGACACCCGGGGTCAAATTGATCCCGCCCCATGGGGTTACATGATTATACATAGAAAAATCTTCAAAATTTTCTAAAAAAAAACCAGAAGGCCTAGAGTTTAGATATTTGACATGTAGCATTGCCTAGTGGACCTCTACAAAATTTGTTCAAATCTTGACCCCCAGGTCAAATTGACCCAGCCCCAGGGGTTACTTGATTGTACATAAGAAAATCTTCATAAATTTGCTAAAAATAAACCAGAAGGCCGAGATCTTAGATGTTTGATATGAAACATTGCCTAGTAGACTTCTACAGACTTTGTTCAAATCATAAACCCCGAGTTAAAATTGGCCCGCCCCAGGGGTTACTTGATTGTCCATCGAAAAATCTTCCAAAATATTTCTAAAAATCATCAGTTTGACATTTGAAACATGTACCTCATATTACTCAGTTGAGCGATCCAGGGTCATCATGACCCTCTTGTTCAATATTTATCTTCTGGTACAACTCGATACGGACAAAGGTTATTAATAAATTGTTTGCTTAACCGCAAGTGATTATTTGCGTCATGTTGTTATCTGTATATTTATGTTTAACGTACGTTACTTGACCTCACAACAGAGGAAGATTACATATCTCACACATATGAATAGCCCGACCGATATAAATACACTCTTGTTACTCTGCCCTAATTGGGTTGCGTGTCATTACGCACAAATAACAATTTACTTTTATTGCAATTTTCAGAGTATCATAAAGCCCAGGTTGGTTGTCGCTATTGATTTCGGCAGTACATATACTGGTTATGCTTGGCAATGGAGGTCTGACTTCCTAAAAAACAGAAGCAACGTGCAGTTCAACAGTAACTGGGGAAGTGGATCGCACCAGGTTAAATATACATGTTTCTTTAGTAAGACGATTCGTTTTAGTAATAAACGGTGCGTGCATATTTGTATAAATAAATGTTTGCATGTTTTTGCAAAATATTGTAAGAAAACAGTGCTCCACGATGCACATACTTATATTTTAATTGCAGCTTCATAAAACTTCGACATGTATACTTTTGAAAAGTGAGAAACAATACGGCACGGAGTATGAAATCGAATCTTTTGGTCAAGCGGCTGAAGAAATCTATAAAACTCTGAGTAAAGAAAATAAAGAAGAAGATATGAAAGGGAGCTGGTATTTTTTCAAAAGATTCAAACATCTTTTGTATTCAATAGTAAGGATATGAATAATCTAAATTTACTATTCAAGATAATTGATTTGTTGACAGATTGATACATAATATTTGGTTAAAATCTTAATGAATGAGTTACATCTTAGCCAGATGTCATAATATAATGATATAGATTACTTTTTTTGTTTTTTTTTTTTGTTTTTTTTTTTGGCTTTTAAAGTTTACGAATTATGATTCACTAAATAATTATCCTGTTACTTGAACACATCAGAAACATCGAAACAAAGTATCAACATATTAACACTCAAATGAAAATATCATGTTTGAAAACCTTTTAATCGGGATAGTATATGCAAATACAAATATGGCATAACATGGATTATTTGTATCATACATTGTTGTGATGTTTTCAAATCATGGGAATGTTATAATAATAATCTTGGTAAGCTTCAGGACATTATATAAACTATCAATTTCAAAGTTTGTTGTTTGTTTTGGGTTTAACGCCGTTTTTCAACAGTATTTAAGTTATGTAACGGCGGGCAGTTAACCTAATTAGTGTTCCTGGATTCTGTTCCAGTACAAACCTGTTCTCCGCAAGTAACTGCCAAATTCCCCACATGAAACAGAGGCGGTGGACGAATGATTTCAGACACAATGTCGTTTATCAAATCATCACGGAGAACATTAGCGTCGCCCAGGGCTTGAACGAACTCACGACCCCGAGACCGGCAGATCTGCGCTCTCCCTATTGAGCTAAGCGGGCGGGCTCAGTTTCAAAGTAGATTGCATAGTTTTATCATTTCGTTTGTTCTACTTATTAGTTTATTAGAGAATATCTATTCGTTTTTTCTTAAAACCCGATATTGACGGTTATACACTGAAATATGAAAATTCACACAGATTATGCAAACTATATATTTCAACCATTATTTTACTCTTTAGCCTTTTCGTAAAGAAATAGAGGCTGAGGATCAGCTTGGTCAGCGTATGCCGCTGATATACGTTGTAGCAAAACTTATCGAAGCCCTGAAGAACCACTTCATAGATAGTTTGAAACAAAAGGGCCAAAATATGGAAACGGATAAAATACTATGGGTGGTAACGGTTCCTGCAATTTGGTCAAATGAGGCAAAATCATTGATGAGACAAGCTGCAGAAAAGGTTAGCGTTAATCGCAATCAATCATTGTTTTGCACTTGCCATTTTATAGCTGTTATCCCTAGAAAAACATATGGTCCGAGGACCACTGGCTTATTAGTATTTTAATTTCAATATAAAACACACTCTTATAATTCTTGTTGAAAGTTTGTAGATAACTTTTGCTCAACTGTTTTATATAAAAACAAGTACTTACCATTAACCTAAATTGATCATATTTCAATAGCGTACAATGTGGTCAAAATGTTTTAGTTGTAGTCTCATTAAAAAAATAATTTTAGAGCGGTATCAACAAGAAGAATTTACTACTTGCACTCGAACCTGAAGCAGCAGCTATTTACTGCATTCACCTTCCAGATGAGCAGCGGGCGAACATGAATGATCTTGGAACACCGGGGCAAGTTTTTCTCACAGCAGATCTAGGAGGTAAATCTGAGTCTAAACTTTGAACAGCCTTCAGAAATTGACCGAAAACAGTGTATAACAATGTGGCTGGTATCTAAACGCCGAAGTTTTGTTATAAGTTTATCTAAAACACAAATGACACAGGCAATGTACACGTCTGATTTTCACGATGAATGAAAGGAATATAACTGATATTTCTTACCGTCTGAAAGTATACTGTAACATAATTATTTTATTCTGTGCTCTTCTGGGAAATACTGAAATAAAATTGATATTTTCACTGTTTCAAAGAGTGAAAATATCATTATTGTTTTTAATTTTAATTTTCACTGGTACGGAACTACACCAGAACGCGCGAAATAATATAAATTATGAATAATAGAAAATTCCTTGCAAAATATACTTCACTACAGATATAGATGTATAGAAATACTAACAGGATCATGAATTTATACATTCTCATTCTATCATAATAAAATGTAAAATAAATCAGGAAACTTAATAGAACTATTTACAGTTTTTCAACAAAGATATCCTGACATCACGATAATATGACGTCATGATGTGATGCACGTGACGTTGCGCGGACAAACTGGATATAATTTAGTTAAAACCATTACAAATGCATTAAATTAATAGAAACTTAATTTTGTTCAGTGTAAGATCGAAATTTATTTTATGTTTTCCAGTGAATTATAGAGTTTTCTCAATGAAATAAAAGTGATAATCCACAGTTTTGAAACAGTAGATTATCATTTTTATTTTTCACTGTTCTTGCCGAACTAGTTCCGGTCATCCGTCCCGATTGAAGTCAAATTGTATACCGAGCGTTATGAATACCGGGGACCATAATGACGATGACGTCGTTAAAATGACGTCATTTGTGTTATGCTTTCTGTTGATCTTTCCCGCGATTTTCGACATTTTATAAATTACGCAACGAAAGAAGAGATTTACACATGAAATAAAAAGAAAATTTGTTTGTTTCAGTGAAATATCAATTTTATTTCACTCGTGAGCACCGAAAAAAAGTCATTTTCACTCGTGGCTACGCCACTCGTGAAAATATCAGTTTTTGATGCTCACTTGTGAAATAAAATTGATATTTCACTGAAACAAACAAATATCCTCTATATATTTCACTCCTGAACACCACTCGTGAAAATTTTGCATAATAGTATTCACACGGTGAAACATATTTCGATTTTACACTAAAACGAACAAATATCCTCTATATATAATGTTGATACGCAGCGACACTACCAATAATTATATAAATACCAGATTATAAGTATTAAAAGTAGTCAAAACTACAAAAACTTTTTAAAAACAAGTCACTTTATTTTTAACCAACGTTTCGGCTACATCAGCCTTCTTCAGGGTTCAAAATAAACATAACAAAGGAAGTGACGTCAGCGTCAAACGACGTCGATGACGACAACGTCAAAATTAAACAAAGAGTTTGGCGTAAAAATCATAAACAGGATCATAGTATGATACATAAAAACTGGTGAAAAAATGCAGTATAAGTGCAATGATTAAGGAATGGCACCAGTAAAAACTGATTATGGAATACATACAAGTAATAAAATATACATATATAACAAGTATTTCAGAAAGGCATTAATACAGAATTTTTGAATTCATTCCTTGTGGAGACACAGTGCCCAAACGGTACATCCAGGAAGTCTCTTTTAAAAGCCTTTTCCAAGGATTAGTTACTTTATCAATGGGCATAAAAGAGAAATCCTGGATAGTATGTCCTTGAGAATTAAAATGTTCAGAAACATTAGTAGTAGTTTCTGGATAATGATTGATATCAAATCTATGACTATTCATTCTTTGTGAACATTGCTGGTGTGTTTGTCCAACATACTGTTTAAAACATTTATTACATGTTATTAAGTAAATAACATCAGTTGAATTGCATGACAGATCATGTCTAACATTATAACAAGATGAATTGGTGGAACTAGAAAATGAATTATCTTCATTAATATTTAAACAGTGTGTACAGCGACGTCTATAACATTTACTTACACTACAATTTTTGTCTTTCTTACTCAGCCTAGAATGAACTAAAACATCTTGAATATTCTTGGGTCTTTTGTAAGCAACAATAGGTTTATAGTCATATAATTGTCTAACACTCTCTTGTTGAGAATACTTTAAAAGATTCCAATATTGGTTTATTATTTTACCAATATTGGGCAAAGATGGATTGTAGGTACATACAAAAGGAATGACTTTATCCGTATTTTTGCTACTGCACGAATTAAGAGCATCTTGCATTGATAGAGAAGAGGCCTTCTTTAATGCCTCATTTATAACACATTCAGGGTAGTTACGGGCTTGAAAGTATTCTCTGAGCTTGTCCATTTCCTTGTCAAAAATGGTATTATCCGAAGTAATACGCCTAAAGCGCTTAGCCTGGCTAAAGGGAATACCCTTTTTACATGAAACTGGGTGACATGATGAAAATTCTATATACTGATGACTGTTAGTGTCTTTTTCATGAACACTAGTGTGCAGGATACCATTTTCATCTTTTTCTATGTTAACATCTAAAAACGTAGCAGTATCTTTAGTGTAACAATATGTAAATTTTATAGTATCATGAAAACTGTTCAATCTGTCAGAAAAGTCTAATAAGTCCTCTTCTGAATGATTCCAGATGAAAAAAATATCATCTAAAAAATGTAACCAGATAAGTGGTTTCTTATCACAGGAGTCTATAAATTCTTTTTCAAGTTTACCCATAAATAGAGAGGCAAAACAAGGAGCCATTTTTGTTCCCATAGCAGTTCCAAATCTTTGAATGTAATTAATTTCATTGAACTGGAAGTGGTTTTTTGTAAGTATTAATTCTATGATTTTAGAAATGGAGTTAATAGAATCCTGTGATCTACTACCATTTTCCATAAAATATTTGCAAGCATCTATGCCCTCACCATGAGGAATATTACTGTATAAAGATGTTACATCCAGTGTTACAAGATATGCATCTTTATCTACATGTATGCTAGAGAGGTTTTGTAACTTTTTGATGAAATCTGTAGTGTCTTTTACATAGGAAGGTAAAGATTCCATGTATGGTTTCAAGATAAATACCAGATCGAATGCAAACATTACGACGGACGTAAATATGACCAAATTGAGTGGTGATACCTTCTATATTTTCATTCTTTCACAACAGAAAAGTTTATATTCTCTTTGTAGGGTTAACTGCCGACTTATCTGCTGTCAAAGTTCTAGAGGATGGTTTTCTAAAAGAAATTTGCCGAGCCAAAGGGGAACTTGCTGGTGGCCAAAATGTCAATGATGCATTCTTTCAAGTTTGCTATGACAGCTTTGAAGGCAATTCTTGGAAAGAAACGTTTAAAAAGGCCACGCCCACGGAGATGTTGGATATGGAAGACGACTTTGAGCAGAAGAAGGTTAAAATTGGGATTACTGATCGTAGAGCTGAAAATATCACACTCAAGGTCCCATACGTTGTAAGGAAAGAAATAGAAAATGATACCATACGACTGAAGAAGACATCGGACATTAATAAAAAGCTGATGATGAGAAATGATGAGTTAACTTTTAACTCTGAATTCATTCGAAACACCCTCTTTAAAGAGACATGCTTAAATATTTGCAAAATCATGCAAAAGGAGCTGGAAAAAGAAGGATTGCGAGAATGTAGAACAATTGTTTTGGTAGGAGGTTTCGCAGAGTCACCAATAGCCGTCCAGCATATCCGAGAAATGGTTGAGGAATCTTTTCCTCAAATCAAAGTTGTTGTACCAACTTCCCCATTTCAAGCTGTTTTGAAAGGAGCTGTACTATATGGGCATGATCCGATGATATTCAGAAGTCGCATATCGAGATTCACGTACGGTATAGGGACAAATTCTCTCTTCAACGAGAAAATACATGATGCAAATAAAAAATGGCTAAATACAGAAAATAAAAAGTTGTATTGCAAGGACATCTTGTCGGTTCATGTTGAAAAAGGGCAGTCGGTGATTTTGAAAGAGCAGCTTGAGCATCGTAAGTACCAACCAATGTATAAAGATCAGAAGAGTTTCCATTTTTCTATTTTTGCGTCGACGGAAGTATCAAAGGAAACAGCTGGAACTGAAGAGCCTGAAAATATAATGTACACAACAGATGAAGGGTGTCAAAGGATAGGTGAAGTTGAGGTACAGTCTCCAAACACAAGTCGTGGAACAGACAGAAACCTTCTTGTTACGATGGTTTACGGTGGCACAGAACTATCGGTTATCGCAAAAGATGAAACAAGTGGCAATGAAGTCAATGCCGAGATTAAGTTCAGCAATATGTAAAGAGAAATAAAAGAGGTTCACATGTATTCTAATAATTACGAACTAATGAATCATTACGTTGGCACTCTGTAAATCTTAATCTTCTATGATACTAGACCTTGAAAAATTGCGGTTACTTGTATTATAATTGTTTTACATGTGACGGGATTCTATAAGTGGGATCGTGCATCGCGTGATAAATGTTTAATGAAAAACACACATTTTTCACTTAACACTTTCGCGTTTTATGTTACTATATTATTTAACAATTTGATATCAAAAAATATAAAAAACATTTTATTCTTTTTGCCCTTTCTGTTCTCGAGTTTTGCATTTTACAAAAACACAATGAAAATCGGATTATGTTGTAGTTTGTTCATTAATTTGAAATTGCATTGTCTCTTTTTAGAAGCACTCTAGCGTTCATTGAAATAACCATATATGTCTCAATAACAATCTATTATAATTTCATCAAAATATCATGGTTGTTTCTATTTGAATTTTGCTAATATAAGATACAGATATTTAGAGAAAACATAATCATAAAACTTTTGAAAAGGAATGAGGAAAGGAGGAAAAATAAGCTTTAACGATAATGTTTAAGATTTAAATGAAGTGTTCAGCAACGACGGTTTGGAAACAAACAATGCGTCTTTAAATAATAAATCCATTTTTCATACTTTATTAATCATTAGTCTGGTTCATTGCAGTTGGCCGCATAAATGCAAACAGATAAATCGATTATCTTGACTTCACACAAGATAATACACACATACACGCATCTTGTACTCTATAATTTATAATTCGTTATACTAATAGTATAGACCATTTTATGTTTTTGAGAAGACCTAATCCATTTCAATTATCTATGTAATAATTGTAATTAAATCATGCTGTGAATTTATATGAATGTGTAAAATCAAATTTAAATTGTTTGTAAACTTTGTCAATAAAAAACAGGGACGTAATACACTGTTTTATTTTAGGTTTATCTCATTTGTTCCGGATCGATGAGCAATTTTCCCGATAGCTTTGTATAAAATAAAGTTTAGACTTGTTTCCCCGCTCTAAAATAAGCAAACACACTTGTGTAATGGAACAGTAATATGTTTAAAAATGTTCATACTACTCTGGAACTTCTGTTTGACAAATTGTATTATCTGGTGCTATTCTTAGAATATGCACCTACTTATGGCGACCATTAGCGAACATGAAATTAAAGCAAAATAAATAATTATGCAGTTCCGTAGCCAGACCCAAATTTTAACCGAGACAATCTAGGGTGATCCAGAGGTATACCCATCCCCCCGGATTTTTTGTCCCCAGGAAGTTTCTAGTGCGTTCTGGAGCCCTCTCGGACTGTGTTATATCACAGTAAAAATCGTCCTTTCAGCCCTATTTATCACAGTTAATTTCATACTTTAAGCAAAAAATATTGATAACAAGGGTAATTGGGGATTTATTCTAGTCTTATATGGTCGTATACAATCATTTTTTGTAATTAAAAGGTAATAAAATCAGAATACCGTCAGACGTACAATAACGTGCTTTTTATCAGATTACTAGTAGTTTAATAGTTTATAGGCAGAGAGGAAGTAGGTACGGGAACTGGCTCTGTCCGTGTTGGGGTGGGGGGTGTGGGGCTAATGGGCTCTCTTTCTGGAATATTTTGACATACAGATCCGAAATGGCGGCCTATTGTGCATTTTTTTTTTCTTAATTTTGAGGTACTGTAGAGTGAAACCCCTCATTTAGGGGTGTTTAGAGGTGGGGGTCAAGGGGCTCTCCCACTTGAAAAAAATGAAAAAAAGGTATGAAATTGAAGCTTTGATGTATTTTTGGTCTAAATTTTAAGGTATTGGAGGGGTTTCCCCCACTATTTTAGTGGGGTCAGGGGCTGGCTCTCTTCCTGGAAAAATTTTGACATACAGGTCCGAAATGGCGGCCTATTGTGCATTTTTTGTATTAGTTTTGAGGTACTGTAGAGTGAAACCCCTCATTTTAAGGTTGTTTAGAGGTGGGGGTCAGGGGGCTCTACCACTTATAAAAATGAAATACAGGTATGAAATTGAGGCCTCTAGTGACTTTTTGGTCTAAATTTTAAGGTATTGGAGGGGTTTCGCCCTTCTTTTTAGTGGGGTCAGGGGATGACTCTCTTCCTAGAAAATTTTAAAATGCAGATACGAAGTGGTGACTTATGGTGCATTGTTTGGTGTAAATGTTTAGGTACTGAATGGAGAACCCTCTCATGTTAGGGTGATCATCTCTCCCACTGGATAAAAAGAAATACAGATATGAAATTGAGGCTCTGGTGTATTTTTTGGTCTAAATTTTAAGGTATTGGAGGGGTTTCCCCTATTATTTCAGTGGGGTCAAGGGCTGGCTCTCTTCCTGGAAATATTGACATACAGGTCCGAAATGGCGGCCTATTGTGCATTTTTTGTCTTAGTTTTGAGGTACTGTAGAGTTAAACCCCTCATTTTAAGGTTGTTTAGAGGTGGGGGTCAGGGGGCTCTACCACTTAAAAAAATGATATACAGGTATGAAATTGAGGCCTCTGGTGACTTTTTTGGTCTAAATTTTAAGGTATTGGAGGGGTTTCCCCCTTCATTTTAGTGGGGTCAGGGGATGACTCTCTTCCTGGAAAATTTTAAAATGCAGATACGAAATGGTGGCTTATGGTGCATTGTTTGGTGTAAATGTTTAGGTACTGAATGGAGAACCCTCTCATGTTAGGGTGATCATCTCTCCCACTGGATAAAAACAAATACAGATATGAAATTGAGGCTCTGGTGTATTTTTTGGTCTAAATTTTAAGGTATTGGAGGGGTTTCCCCTATTATTTCAGTGGGGTCAAGGGCTGGCTCTCTTCCTGGAAATATTGACATACAGGTCCGAAATGGCGGCCTATTGTGCATTTTTTGTCTTAGTTTTGAGGTACTGTAGAGTTAAACCCCTCATTTTAAGGTTGTTTAGAGGTGGGGGTCAGGGGGCTCTACCACTTAAAAAAATGATATACAGGTATGAAATTGAGGCCTCTGGTGACTTTTTTGGTCTAAATTTTAAGGTATTGGAGGGGTTTCCCCCTTCATTTTAGTGGGGTCAGGGGATGACTCTCTTCCTGGAAAATTTTAAAATGCAGATACGAAATGGTGGCTTATGGTGCATTGTTTGGTGTAAATGTTTAGGTACTGAATGGAGAACCCTCTCATGTTAGGGTGATCATCTCTCCCACTGGATAAAAACAAATACAGATATGAAGTGATGGCCTCTGGTGCATGTTATGGTCTAAATGTTTAGGTATGGGATACCCCCTCTTTTAAATGGGGTCAGAGGCTCTTCTCCTGGAAAACTTTGAAATATCGGTATAAAATAGTGGCCTCTGGTTGGAATTTGGGTCTAAAATTGATAATAATAATAATAAACAATTGGGTTTGACTCTGATGAGTATAGGTCACTTCTCAGTCAACTGGGGTTGGGAGGGGGCACGGGCCTGAATCCGGGCCTGGAAATATGACTGCTAGGATTTCTACCTCACATTGCTTCAAGGCTTTAATGAGGCAAATGATATTCTGGTATATTCTATTGATATTAATATTATACCTTTTTGAACTTCTAGAACTGAAATTTTATCAGTGTGATAGGCTTACATTTTACTCTTTTTTGTTTTGGCTCCTCAAATTTTAACCGAGACAGCTTCCTCGGTTTTGTTATGTTACTTTTTGGAATAAGTGATCGCAACATTATGAATAATGTTTACCATGAGTCATGGCGAGTTATCTAATAAAAGCAACACAAGAGGGTAACATCAAATCTGATGCCGTTATTAATATTTTCATTAAACATTGTACTGTAACTTGCCAGCTTTCATAAACCAAAATACGTTCGTTGGAGAGTAAGCTAGATTGATGCACCGTATCCTGAAATGTTAAGTACTTCCAGTAACGGAATTTGTTATCACCAAATAGACTATCACTATTTAAAGCTTCAAGGATTTCCAAACTTCAAAAATGCTACAGAAAATATCAATTATTTGGCATATTTTTGTCTTCCTTTTTTCAGCTTTTGAAAAAAATACTGAGGTTTACTCATAAAATTAATAACAAAATTATTTTTTTCTACCATGTTTAGGTCTTAAGCCTTCTTTAGATAAAAACTAATAGATATCTTCACGACGCCGTTTGAATAATGCAACGTTATCGGTGACGGCAAATGAAGATGTAACTTTTGGCGTACTTTTAACCTGTCAAAGAGTCTACTGTGAATTCAAATTGCAAAAACATATTGCAACATAGAATTTATTGATTAAAAATTAAAACGCATAACGAGAAAATATAACTTTAAATGTTGCCCATGACACAAGAGAAGCCTACAACCTTACGAGGACGAGCCATAATGAACCATTAATTAAGTGTGGCCGCTACCAGCATTTAGTCTGATCTACCTAAATGTATACAGGGAGAAGTTAAAAAAGTTGTACAGTTTTAAAACATTGTTACACAAATGCCTTTTCCAAGCTTTTTAAGTTTCTCCGATTCGTTCTAAATATTGACCACCCGGTCAAAACGTTACAATCGTGCACTTCAGCGCGTAAATTTTGGACGCTTTTCAAGATAATATTGTTAAAAATAAGCAAAAACTATTATTATGACTCTAGAATTTCGATATAAAATTAATTACATTGTTGTTTATGACGAGCAGTTAGATCCATTGTCTTGACGGTTTCTATGGAAACAAGGCTTGTTCAATTCACAACTGAAATGTGAAAACAAAAACAACTGTTACAACAGCTGAGCGATAATATAAAAAATGAATTTACAAATCGAATATAAATATTCTTGACACATTCATAACAATAAAACTCCAAAACAGCAATGAAATGAAATTTAGATCAGTAACACTAAAATGAGTTGATATTTAATAGTAATAAAATAAGTGTGCATATCCAGTAGACAGAATCATGTGCCAAGATTGCAGTCCATGCAACTCAAAACCAGCTATACTATGCATCAATGTATTAATATGCTGTGTACATATCGGATAACAAATTGTCACCTTTCTCATTCATATCTTTATTCAAATGAAAATGCACGTTTTAATTTATTATTATTACAGATGACTTTAAGACCTACTAACATGTTATCGTAGAATGTTCGATTACTGCCTCATATCTAGGACACTTGATGTAAAATCAAATCCAAACAAAAAATGCCAAGTACATTTGACTACCGCCAATGGGTTGGTAATGCGCATGCACATTTGTAAGCCTTTTGGTATTATCACTAAGCGTATGTTAAGACACAGCTGAAAAGATGGTCAACATTATAAATGAATATGAGGTGTGGGTTTATTCAGACACACCAGATCCCGTATTACCGTTTTCGCTTTAAATTTAAGACAAATATCTCAAAGTGTAAAAGTTTCTTTTAGCTCTATAACTGTGTAATTTGTGCAGGTTGTATTGTACCTTTTTATGTTTAATCTGCAGTCTTCAGCAAAACTATACCAAACAAATATTGTACCTTCGTTTCAAACAAAATTATATACATTTCATTAGTATTAGAAAAATTTCAATTTAAACAGTAATGAAACGGACCGACTAGATGTTTGAAAAATACATCCGTTTATTTCGGAAAACCTATTTCTTTCTTTTTTGTTGTATGCATTCTAATACATTTGGTACACAACCACGCAAAATTGAAAGTAACATGTAAATTACACTTGAACGTTGCACACAATTAAGTCTATGTTTCATTAAAGTATACCTTGCTTATGCTTAGCACTATCAAGTAAATTTTGCAAATGCTACCTTGATACTAAAAGTCATAGGTCCGTTAATATTGAAAATACATCCGCACTCCTAAAATTTAAATGCCATTAAAGATGTTGAAGAATCTTTATTACTTTTTGATCTTACACAACATTCTAAATATAAATCATATCTACGAAGATCCCCATAGGACCCCTTTAAGATTTTGGAAAATGATTTCTCTAATTACTGAGACTGTAAACCTATTACAAGTGATTAAGTCACTGGCAAGGTGAGCTTTTCGAATTGCTGTGAATGTAAAGTGTTATAACATGCTATCTAGAAAAAAAAACATGACCTTATTTATAGCACAAATAATGCTAGTCATGGCTATCATTCAGTTGCAAAATAGTTATAATTATGTCTCCCCCAGGAGACATATTGTTTTTGCCCTGTCCGTCCGTCCGTCCTTCCGTGCCCGCGAAATGATGGTTAAGTGACTGCATAACGGTACTTTCTCTTTGATGTCATTCATTCCATTCTGTTTATGTGACCTTTTTCTTTTTATGTGACTGTTAGAACAATAGAGAGAACAATGGGGGTGTCACATGAATACCGTTTCGTTAGAACGTCCGTCCGTCCGTCCGTACGTCACATTTCATTTCCGAGTAATAACTGGAGAACCATTTGACCTAGAGCCTTCAAACTTCATAGGGTTGTAGGGCTGCTGGAGTAGACGACCCCTATTGTTTTTGGGGTCACTCCGTCAAAGGTCAAGGTCACAGGGGCCTGAACATTGAAAACCATTTCCGATCAATAACTAGAGAACCACTTGACCCAGAATGTTGAAACTTCATACGATGATTGGTCATGAAGAGTAGATGACCCCTATTGATTTTGGGATCGCTTCGTCAAAAGTCAAGGCCACAGGGGCCTGAACATTGAAAACCATTTCCGATCAATAACTAGAGAACCACTTGACCCAGAATGTTGAAACTTCATACGGTGATTGATCGTAGATGACTCCTGTTGATCTTGGGGTCACTCCGTCAAAGGTCAAGGTCACAGGGGCCTGAACATTGAAATTATTTCCGATCAATAACTAGAGAACCACTTGACCCAGAATGTTGAACCATAATACGATGATTGGTCATGAAGAGTAGATGACCCCTATTGATTTTGGGGTCACTCCGTTAAAGGTCAAGGTCACAGGGGCCTGAACATTGAAAACCATTTCCGATCAATAACTAGAGAACCACTTGACCCAGAATGTTGAAACTTCATACGATGATTGGTCATGAAGAGTAGATGACCCCTATTGATTTTGGGGTCACTCCATCAAAGGTCAAGGTCACAGGGGCCTGAACATTGAAAACCATTTCCGATCAATAACTAGAGAACCACTTGACCAAGAATGTTGAAACTTCATACGATGATTGGTCATGAAGAGTAGATGACCCTATTGATTTTGGGGTCACTCCATCAAAGGTCAAGGTCACAGGGGCCTGAACATTGAAAACCATTTCCGATCAATAACTAGAGAACCACTTGACCCAGAATGTTGAAACTTCATACGATGATTGGTCATGAAGAGTAGATGACCCCTATTGATTTTGGGGTCACTCCATCAAAGGTCAAGGTCACAGGGGCCTGAACATTGAAAACCATTTCCGATCAATAACTAGAGAACCACTTGACCAAGAATGTTGAAACTTCATACGATGATTGGTCATGAAGAGTAGATGACCCTATTGATTTTGGGGTCACTCCATCAAAGGTCAAGGTCACAGGGGCCTGAACATGGAAAACCATTTCCGATCAATAACTAGAGAACCACTTGACCCAGAATGTTGAAACTTCATAGGATGATTGTACATGCAAAGTAGATGACCCCTGTCGATTTTGGGGTCACTCCATTAAAGGTCAAGGTCACAAGAGCCTGAACATTGAAAACCATTTCCATTCAGTAACTTGAGAACCACTTGACCCAGAATGTTGAAACTTAAGAGGATGATTGGTCATGCAAAGTAGATGACCTCTAACGATTTTGGGGTCACTCTATGAAAGGTCAAGGTCACAGGGGCCTGAACATTGAAAACCTTTTCCGGTCAGTAACTTGAGAACCACTTGACCCAGAATGATGAAACTTCCTAGGATGATTGGTCATGCAGAGTAGATGACCCCTAACGATTTGAGGGTCACTCTGTCAAAGGTCAAGGCCACAGGGGCCTGAACATTGAAAACCATTTCCGATCAATAACTAGAGAACCACTTGACCCAGAATGTTGAAACTTCATACGATGATTGGTCATGAAGAGTAGATGACCCCTATTGATTTTGGGATCGCTTCGTCAAAAGTCAAGGCCACAGGGGCCTGAACATTGAAAACCATTTCGATCAATAACTAGAGAACCACTTGACCCAGAATGTTGAAACTTCATACGTGATTGTATCGTAGATGACCCTGTTGATCTTGGGGTCACTCCGTCAAAGGTCAAGGTCACAGGGGCCTGAACATTGAAATATTTCCGATCAATAACTAGAGAACCACTTGACCCAGAATGTTGAAATAATACGATGATTGGTCATGAAGAGTAGATGACCCTATGATTTTGGGGTCACTCCGTTAAAGGTCAAGGTCACAGGGGCCTGAACATTGAAAACCATTTCCGATCAATAACTAGAGAACCACTTGACCCAGAATGTTGAAACTTCATACGATGATTGGTCATGAAGAGTAGATGACCCCTATTGATTTTGGGGTCACTCCATCAAAGGTCAAGGTCACAGGGGCCTGAACATTGAAAACCATTTCCGATCAATAACTAGAGAACCACTTGACCAAGAATGTTGAAACTTCATACGATGATTGGTCATGAAGAGTAGATGACCTCTATTGATTTTGGGGTCACTCCGTTAAAGGTCAAGGTCACAGGGGCCTGAACATTGAAAACCATTTTTGATCAATAACTAGAGAACCACTTGACCCAGAATGTTGAAATTTCATAGGGTGATTGTACATGCAAAGTAGATGATCTCTATCGATTTTGGGGTCACTCCATTAAAGGTCAAGGTCACAGGAGCCTGAACATTGAAAACCATTTCCGGTCAGTAACTTGAGAACCACTTGACCCAGAATGTTGAAACTTAAGAGGATGATTGATCATGCAGAGTAGATGCCCCCTAACGATTTTGGGGTTATTCTATGAAAGGTCAAGGTCACAGGGGCCTGAACATTGAAAACCTTTTCCGGTCAGTAACTTGAGAACCACTTGACCCAGAATAATGAAACTTCATAGGATGATTGGTCATGCAGAGTAGATGACCCCTAACGATTTTAGGGCCACTCTGTTAAAGGTCAAGGCCACAGGGGCCTGAACATGGAAAACTATTTCCAATCAATAACTTGAGAATCTCTCGACCCAGAATGTTGAAACTTCATAGGATGGTTATTCATGCAGAGTAAATGACCCCTATTGTTTTTGGGGTCACTCCGTTAAAGGTCAAGGTCACAGGGGCCTGAACATTGATAACCAGTTCCGATCAATAACTTGAGAACCACTTGACCAAGAATGTTGAAACTTCATAAGATGATTGAACATGCAGAGTAGATGACTCCTATTGATTTTGGGGTCAGTCTATTAAAGGTCAAGGTCACAGTGGCCTGTTCATGTAAAATATTTTTTTGGAAATAACTTGAGAACCACTTGACCTTAAAACTTAATAGGATGATTGGACATGCAGAGTAGATGACCCCTATTTATTTTGAGGTCACTTGATCAAAGGTCAAGGTCACAGGAGCCTGAACAGTGACTTGAGAACCACTAGGCCAAGAGTGTTGAAATTTAGCGGGATGACTGGACATGCCAAGTAGATGATCCCTATTGCAGTCAACCATCAGTGTCTCTTTGACTTTCGCTCCTGACCCCTATCGACTTCTTGCCTATAGGACTTTGCATTGGGGGAGACATGCGCTTTTTTACAAAAGCATTTTCTAGTTATTTTATGATATTGTGATATTCTTTGTAGAAGTTTACCATGAACATTCCAATTTCTGGAATGATTGTCACCTAGCAACGGAAATAATTATCAAGAATAACAATCAGTAAACTGATTGAATACAACATGGACACAAAAGTACAAAGGTATGAAAGAAAAATACTTAAAACATTTAAAAGAGAATTGAATTATGCTTTTTTACATTTTAAGTTTTAAAATGTAAAATTATGTGCAAGTAGGGGAGACAAAATGAATAATTAGTAACAGTGAGGCATGAATGCACTTCATCTCATTTATACTAGTGTCGTATGCATTTTTCAAAAAGGTGATATGTATCTAGGGTTCCACTGCATTTTAGTGATTTGAGAAATTAATAAAAAATACTGATGTGTTTGTCTGTATAGCAAATTCATTAAGATTGTTCTGTAAAATTCCGAAGGGCCACGACTCAGGCAGGGTGCATTCACTTCCAGACATAATGTTCACTTCATAGTAATACTTTTTTGCAAGTTTAGGCCAAGTCCCTAGAAATATATGGAACAGTTATACAGACATAGATATTGGAACGGACTGATGGGCACAAAGGAAAATTCACACCATATTAGTTCATTTCTATTAGTTTGAGCCAAATTTCTTGAATAATTGTAGCCCCCACCCAGCTCAATCCCGCCCCCTGGAAAAGTCCAATAGTAGTATTAAACATATTCTATAAAGTTCAAAAGACCTATGTAATGTTTGTTTACGTTTCATTCTTTAAATCTGATGTTTTAAAGAAGATACTTTCGTTTCCTCCGATCATATTTATCGGTGATTGGGCACGAAATATTTTATAAGATTTATGTCAAAATATAAAGGGATGAAAACGGGGCTTTATAAAATCTCTGGCAATTTCGGAATATTCCCATGCAAAATATTAACAGTTTTTAAGGGTGATCACACTTGCTTTAAACGACTTCTCTTCATAGACAGTTGCAGCGATTTTGAAATAATTTCACATAAAAATGTTTCTTGTTGGCAATGTGCCAGCATTTTTTATATGTTATTAGCGTGGTTGGCTGCCACTGTATGTATAAAACTTGATATTGAAAATATATGTCAAAAACTGCTGACCCGATTTCGAAATAAATTCAGGATGTCATGATTTGTAACAGATATGGTCGCTATTGGACTTGACCGCCTTTATGGACCGTTAGCTAAAAGTACGTAAAACTTCTTCGGGGGAAACTTGTTTTGATCTACACCAAACTTTGTTAATAGCAAGCTTGTTAGACTTCTGTCAGGTTATGCAAATGCTTGGACTTCTGAGCTAAAGATAAAAAGATCCTTATAGACTTCTTCCCATAAAAGCTTGATTCTGGTCGACATCAAAGTTGTAATATTTTTCACTGAAGAATTTCTTGGCTGTTGGCATTCAAGTCAACTAGTTTTATGGCTTCGCAACTTTTGTTTGTTTTAGATTTAACAAGTAATGCTATTACTTTTACATTATACTTTTACTTTTATATTTTGCTATTTACTCTTTCACATTTTGAAAAAGAACTTAAAGTACGCTAGAGATCAAGTTTGATGAAGAACCATCGAGTGGTTCATAAGCAGAAATCGTTTGAAGGCATTTCTGTTCTTAGCTCTCGCGCCCCTTCATGTGAATATACATTAGACATTATAACTTTAGGCGGACCTTCTGACCGAATTTTCTAAAGATCTATCTGGTGGTTCTTGAGATGTTTGAATGTAGTTCTACCTTTAGCTCTATCGGTCCCTAAAAGTGGCTGAATGCCTCCACTTGAACATAATAGGGATATGACTCTATAATTATGCAGCATACCAATGTGATAAAAATGCAAGACACATTCGTAAGGAGGAGTCGCATATATGTGCAACGGGTGAAGACTTTTAATTAGATAATTAAATATGACTTGTTTTAACACAGTGTATTAGTATATGTTTCAAACAAATAAGTCTTAATCTGATAAACATTAGATTTATTTTGTTCTATTTATAGAAACATTGTGTTTTATGACATACTTTTATATTCCGTTTATTTTATTTTGTATTAAAACAATAACACCGCAATGAAATTTCCCAAAAGCGAAGTTAAGAGAAATATCCGTTTCGACTACGGTGACACGGATTCAGAGAATACTAAATCGATGACGATACACACTGTTAGGTAGTTAATAACAAGAACACTTCACGTGTGTGTTGATTTGGATGTTACTTTTTGTATCTGCTCCACATAGAACTTTTTCTTCGATTGCCCAGTCGGTATACTTGCATATATTAAGTTTAATTTTTTTGTATTAGCTCTGACTTTTCAAGTTCAAGTTTCTACGGTGTTCCGTTTGGACAATCGTGACATTTTATAGCATATTATACCGCAATGCACGATGGTACGATGACAAAAACGCGATGGTGCGATGGCACGATGATAAAACAACGATAGTACGATGATGAAAACGCGATCGCATTTTCATAATCATACTATCGTGCTAGCGCGTTTTCACCATCGTACCATCGCGTTTTCACCATCGTACCACCGTGTTTTCACCATATTTCCATCGCATTTTCACCATCGTACCATCGCGTTTCCAACATCGTTCCATCGCGTTATTACCATAGTACGATCGCTTTATCACCGTTGTACCATCGCGTTTTCAGTATCGTACCATCGCGTTATCTGCATTGTACCATCGCCTTCCCTATGCCTAGTCCCGTGCACTTGCATTTTCATAAACAATAAATCATTGTTTATTTGTGTGAAGAAATTTACTACTTCTGTTCTGCTGTTTTACAAAATGTTATACGAATATTCAGTGCTCAGTTCATGAAAACTGTGTCAGACCTTCAAGGTCAGGTCGTTTGTATCTTATTTATGCATGAAAATAAATAAAAAGCTGTGTGTAATAGTCACATTTTATTGTTCAAACTCAGCTTATTCTTGTTAGGATGTAGAAGGAACTTAGTGCAGTACGAAATGAGATTTTATCAAACCTGTATTGTACTGAAACATCGTCCTGTTAAAAATACTGTTCCGCTGCGCATGACCACCGGAAAGCGATGGTACGATGATGAAAACGCGATGGTACGATGGTGATAATGCGACAGAACGATGGTGAAAACGCGATGGTACGATGGCGGAAACGGGACGCTACGATGATGAAAACACGACGACACGATGGTAAAAACGCGATGGTACGATGATGAGCACGCGATGGCATGATGGTACGATGATGAAAATGCGGCGGTAAGATAGTGAAAACGCGATGGTACATGTACGGTGATGAAAACGCGATATTACATCGACATTTCACCATCGTACCATCGCGATAGCATCATCGTGTCATCACGTTTTCACTATCGTACCATCGTTGTTTCATCATCGTGCCAACGCATCATCGCGTTTTCGTCATCGTACCATCGTGTATAGCGGTATAGTATTCAATAAAATGTCACGATTGTCCAAACGGAACACCGTAAGTTTCTCATGCTGTTCTTTTTCCGCTGAATTGAGATATATAAGATATATACATTAAATTATTGAATTAAACTGAATTCGGCTCGAAAGTAGCCTTTACCAACATAGAATTTTCAAAAAAAAAAAATAGTTTTGGATTCTATTTTTGCAAATTGGGGTCGTGAAAGTGTAAAATATGTGATTCTATGGCACTTGCACTTGATAAGGTTTTGTTTTCTGCATGTTTCATACATTTGTTATACAAACAGTACTCTCATTTATGTAATGGTGGATTGTTAACTATTCTCCACAAGTAACTGCCATCTTCTCCTCATGGATCAGAGGGGAGGATGAATGATTTCAGACACAATATCTTTTTATCAAATCATCACGGAATACAAACGCTTACACCTTATCGAGCTAAGCAGACAGGACCAAACTTTTGTTCACAGTAGACGCAGTAATTGGATGTTTCCATATTGGTATAAATTTAAAATCCTTATACCGATCGCTCCGGTAATCGAGTGACTCTCGTATAACACCACAGCAGTATTACAAAAGTAACAGATTTTCTTACAGATATGATACTTTAAAGAACGAACCCCTGTGATGCCATGCGCCTGAATACCAAAAATATTTATACCAGTACATGCGGGGTTCATGTCTGAATATATACATGTACCATACAGGTATATACATGTAATATCTAAAATTCAGGTTGTAACGGCAATACCCTAACTTTTTTATTATATTTCGATGATTATACAACATATGATATGTTGTTTTCAGATACACTCTTGTGTTCCTACACGCCTTATTTCTGCAAGCGTTATTCGATTATATCTATTTCACCATACATGTCTATATGTCTACAATTCACACTTGGCGTGGCCGAGTGGTTAAAGGCTCTGACTGAATCACTTTACCCTCACCTCACTCGGGGTGTTTTTTATGTGAGGAAGCCATCCAGCTGGCTTGCGGAAGGTCGGTGGTTCTACTCAGGTACCCGTCCGTGATGAAATTATGCATGGAGGGCCACCTGGAGACTTCCTCCATCAAAGCAAGAAAGCCGCCATATGACATATAATTGCGTCGATGCGAAATTAAACCCATCCAAAAAAATTCATTGTGTTATTATAACGGTTAATCATGTCAATATATATATTGAGTTTCTTTAAACTAGGTTGTTCAAATCGGTGTTGCTATGCACATGAATACCAAAATAGTGTATTCCAGCTGGCTGCAATTTTTTATTCAAAATATGTTATATCAAGGTACAACCCTGTGTTGTTACGCGACTGAATATACAAATATTTTTACAACTACATGCAGAACTCTAAATGAATATCTATATGTAGCATACAATTATTTATGTCTAACATTCGCATGATATGATTATAGCGGTCATACCCGGAAATTTTATATGTAACTTTATTTCCTTTGATATATGTTGTTATAAGATGCAGTTACATGTATGTGTTTCTATGCGTCTGAATACACAAATGTTTTGTACTAGGATATGCAAGTATTTATTCGGCGAACGCCGTCTAAGAACGAATTCGTGACCTGTTCTGACCCATGCCACGTGACTGAAGTTTGCAAATCGGACTACTTGATAACGCATTATAGAAAAATTATCAAAAAGTACTCTGGCTGATTGGACGAGGGGGTCTTTTTCCCATTCTGTTGATTGTGCAACGCTGACGAAGCGTTTGTCCTTAATGATGCTGTGTATAGTTTCGCTCAGTATATTTAGAGGAATATTAATATATCTAAAATGATAACTTTAATAAATATAATAAAAACGTGTTCAAATACCAACATATATCAATTTACAGAAAAAAAAACGAATACAGTCTACTTTCGCACCACCTGCGTTGTTAGCAAAGCCCATACCTTAGACTGTGTGATTTTAACAAGTATTCACCCATCATTACCCGCCCCTTAATTTCAAAATTCATATCAATCCAACATAATAACATTTTATCTAAATAGGATGTGCAGAAGCATTTTTAAAGTATTATAAATGGAAATACAAGGTGTTTCATAATATTTGTTACTATTTCGCTGTTCAAATTTTTTTTTAATTTTATTTGATACATAACATCAGCAGGTTTACTTAAAAAGCTCATGTCAAGGTCATTTTACAGAAAAGATTCAGTTTTACAACATGTGCTCAAGATGACATCCTCTCTGAAGACTTGACTGCTTTCGGTCGGCCGGTGTTACCATGTCGCATGTCAATAACTAACCCTGACTGTTCAAACCTTTTAACTACACTGTGCACTTGCATCTTGCTAAGTTCTAAGTTTCTCATCCTCGAGATATCGTCTTTGTATTGATCTAATGACTGACCGGTGAATAACTGTCATAATACAGCTTAACTACCCCTGTGAACTCTTCTTTAAAATATGACTTGTTTTGACGACGTCGTTTATGACGTCTTGACGTCAACATTTTTCCGTTTTCTTACATTAAGTAAAACTTCTGTTTCCTTAAGAATACTATATAATATGACTGCGTTATGTGTTACATGTACGTTTTATACTAGCTTGTAACGGTAACATATTATTAAAACACCCTTTATCTTTCTTAAACTAACATCGCCCGTGTGATTATAACGCCGGACGCTGAACCGCATATTTCCTTATAAAAAAACGTCAATAATTTCCCGCTCCTGTTTTCCAAAAAAAACATCCAACAAATATTCAAATATTTTATGCCAGCAAATGCAGGAATCGTTCCTGAATAATTTTATGCGTGGTTTTGGTAGATATGTCTTAAACAATGTGTGTGTGATTACAACGCCCACACAGTGAAACACACATTTCTCAATCAAAATCGCCAGTTATTTTCTTTAAAGAAATTTATCAGCATATCATAAAACATCTTAATTTTAATGCAGTATACAAAATATCTTTTCATAATTGATTTCAAGGGTGCTGTGTTGCCACGCATATAAATAAAGTTTGTACAAAATAATTTTTTTCTCTTATGTGAACATTTTCCACATCAGTTTATATATTAGTAAACTTAATCTCGGCATTGATTTCATTGCCGCTTGCTTCATCCTTTACGATAACCGATAGTTCTGTGCCACCGTAAACCATCGTAACAAGAAGGTTTCTGTCTGTTCCACGACTTGTATTTGGAGACTGTACCTCCACTGCACCTATCTTTCGACATCCTTCATCTGTTGTGTACATTATATTTTCAGGCTCTTCAGTTCCAGCTGTTTTCTTTGGTACTTTAGTCGAAGCAAAAATAGAAAAACTGACACTTTTCTGATCTTTATACATTGGATGATATTTACGTTGCTCAAGTTGTTCCTTTAAAATCACCGACTGGCCTTTTTCAACATGAACCGAGAATATGTCCTTGCAATAAAACTTGTTATCTTCTGAATTAAGCCATTTTTTCTTTGCATCATGTATTTTCTCATTGAAGAGAGAATTTGTCCCTATACCATACGTGAATCTCGATATGCGGCTTCTGAATATCATCGGATCATGCCCATATAGTACAGCTCCTTTCAAAACAGCTTGAAATGGGGAAGTTGGAACTACAACTTTGATCTGAGGGAAAGATTTTTCAACCATTTCTCGGATATGCTGGACTGCTATTGGTGATTCTGCAAAACCACCTACCAAAACAATTGTTTTGCATTCTCGCAACCCATCTTGTTTTAGTTCACGCTCCATTATGTTGCAAATCTTTAAGCAGCTTTCTTTGAAGAGGGTGTCTCGAATGAATTTAGAGTTAAACGTTAACTCATCATCCTTCAGTTTCAGTTTTTTGTCAATATCCGCTGTATTTTTCAATCGTATGGTATTCTTTTCTATTTCTTTCCTAACAGCAAAAGGGACCTTCAGTGCGATGTTTTCAGCCCTGGGATCAGTAACCCCAATTCTAACTTTCTTTTGTTCAAAGTCATCTTCCATGTCCATCATCTCTGTGGGCTTGGCCTTTCCAAATGTATGTTTCCATGAATCGCCCTCAAAGCTGTCGTGACAAACTTGAAAGAATGCGTCGTTTACATTCTGCCCACCTGCTAGTTCTCCTTGGGCTAGACATATTTCTTCTAGGAATCCATTCTCTAGTACTTTGATAGCAGAGAGGTCGGCAGTTAATCCTACAAAACATTAACTTATAAGTTACACATGTATGGAACTTTAAAAGGTATTATTTTGAAATTTCTTTCTTGCTAAATTTCATCACAGGAAGGTTCACCGTACCAATATTTTGTTTACATTTTCATCTTTTTTGTCAATATTTCTGATTGGGTAATCGGAAGCTGCTGGTTAGTTTTGGCAGTCCTGGTCCACTACTGCCAAAACTAACCAACAGGCTTTAGACAAGGTTCAGAACCAAGCAATGAACACTATCCTCCGGAATCATGGGCTCATGTCTATACAGATGGATCAGCCGCGTGCGCCGTCAAAGATGGAGGAGCAGGAGTTTTCATTCAATACCCATCTGGCAAGAGAGAAACACTACATACAGCCACAGGAAAACACTGCAGCAATAACAAGGCAAAGACTGAAGCACTCGTGAAGGCCGTCTCAATGGTTGAAGACTCGGCAGAAGAAAGCTCATCAGTCGTCTTTCTCACAGATACACTGTCTGTCATGGAAGCTCTGATCGACAATAAAGCTCCGCAGCTAGCCAGGAGAATGCAGAGCCTGAGTATAACCTGCAAAGTAGCACTTCAGTGGATTCCATCCCATTGTGGACTTGCTGGCAATGAAGAGGCAGACAAACTGGCTAAGCTAGGAGCTCAGTCAGAGCAACCAACAGAACCTATGAATTACAAGGAGAAAGTCACCATCATTAAGGCACTAACGAGACCAAGGATGGAGGAAGATGCTTTTCATCTCCTTGATCGGTCTGAACAAGTGATGATGGTCAGGCTCCGCTCAGGGCACAACAAGCTCAATGCTCACATGTACACGAAATACAGACTGGCATCATCGCCAACTTGTCCATGAGGTGAAGAAGATCAGACTGCACGGAGCATATACTTCAGAGATGTAAAGGGCATGACCAGGAGCGAGCTGCGACTTGGCCGATAGATACCTCAATCCACCAGAAATTGTATGAAGGCATTGAGGATCTGCGGCAAACCACAAGTATCATCGAAGCTACTGGTCTGCCAGTGTAGTCACGAACGACAAGAAGAAGAAGATGTCATTATTTCTAAGTTGTTTAGCAGGTTTTAATAACATTATAAACTAGTCATTAGATCAATGGTAACCTACGTATTAAAATCTCCAATAATATGCACTCCGTTTGTTATCTGCTGTACATGCAGGTAAGAATTAATGCTACATTAGCGTTATATGCCTATATTTGGGCGCTTGATTAGCAATTGAACTTCTCCCTTTTCAAAAGTATTGCATTGATCAGAACTACACTATATTACTCTAAATTGTTTTCATGGCAGCAACAATTGTTTTTCAACTG